>NW_006441061.1:1158130-1166517 GCF_000325575.1 Pteropus alecto
TTTCTTTTTTTTTTTTTTTTTTTTTTTTTCTGACGTGACTCCCTGCTGTGACCGGCCTGGGGCTGGGAGAAGGAGGGCCCAATTAGAGCTGGGCTACGCAGGTGAGGGGGCTTTCTGATGCTTAGAAAGCAATAGTTGCTCGGTAAATACCCGGCCCCTTCCATGTTCACCAACCAGCGCCCTTGCCCTGCGACCCTGTCCACCGTTGCCTCAAGCTCCCAAACTAACCAACTCTTTCGTACTCGCCAAGTCGGTCTGAGCCCCCGACTCCCCACACCTCCCCACACAAGAATTCTTAACCTAGAGCGAGGAACTCCTCTGAGAGGCTGCTGGATTGGCTTCCTTTCCGCTTCCTTTCTCTTCCCCCCCAGTGGGGGCTGGGCTGGGATGCAGCTGGCGGGGGGTTGAGGGGGGCTCTCCCCCAGACAGCTTCTCCGCGCAGCCCCTCGCCCGTCACACCCAGGGCTGCATTCCTCCATCCTTAATGCCTCCTCTGGGAACACAGGCTTTCAGAAACCTGAGAAGACCAACCAGCCGGGAAGGGGCTGAGGGCGGTGGGCCCAGAGAGGTGGGGGCCCAGGGGTGGGGCTTGGCTTCTGCCTTCGATGGAAACAGAAACCTCAGCCCTTCCCCTCCCTTTCAGCAGCTCTGGGCTCCCAGAGCATCGGCTTTTGCTAAATCCACTTGGGGAGATGGGGGCTGGAGAAGGAAAGGGGGTCGTGGTAATTTGGAAAGGCAGACCAACTTCTGCCATGTCTACCTGGTGCGAAGGTTTCCATACTGGGGACCCTTCACTGCTCCTTTAGGCTTCCAGACAACAGGCAGACTGCAAGCAGGACCAAAAACACTCAGAGAGGTGAAGCTACCAGCCCAGGGTCACATAGCCAGGAAGTGGAGGGGCTAGAGTTCAAATCCAGGATGGTTCCTCAGCACTGCACTGTCTCCAAGTACACGTGTCCCAGGTACAGTTGGAAATATGCCCTTCCTGCACACCTCTCCCTACTTAAGGTGTGAAATTCTTCCCTTCAAGGATTTATTCATTTCGTTGCTGGAAGCTCCCACCCCTACCCCACTATACTCTTGGCATCTTAAAGCTGTGACTCATTTAGAACTGAAGGGATGGTCGGAAATTGATTCGTTCCATTGCTTCTCCTTACAGATGGGGAAACTGAGGCCCAGAAAAGGGCCATGACTTGCTGTGTCAGACCCAGACCGCCTGAGATGCAGCCTGCTTCAGTGCCAAGAGTCTAGTCAGGCAGACTGGGTTTGAGTCCTGGCTCCCATTTACTTTCTAGGTGACCTTGACTGGCTGGCGGCTGCTACTCTTTCATGCCTCGGTGTCCTCACCTATTAAATGGAGATCATAATACCTTCATTGAAGAGTTGTAAAGATTAAAGGAGGTCCCAGGTTTGGATGAAGCAGCACAGTTCCCGGCACACCCTAGGCACGCCCATTGTGAGCTGGCTGCCTTCTTTCTTCCCTTGCAAAGGAAAACCGAATCTTCATGTGCTGAGACCAGGACCACCCCTTTACCGGGCCTGGGGAGGAGGACAGGTGAGACCAGTGAGTGATGTGTTCGAGCTGGTTTGCACTGGCAGGCGAGAGCTGATTGTTAAGAACTGGTTGTTAACTATTTGGGAATGGCAAGGCAGTTGTCGGTAGCTTTAAATCAGCTGTAGTGGGAGTACTTTACACCATGGAAATTAGCAACTGCTACCAATCGGGGATTTTTTTTTTTTTTTTTTTAAATAAAGGCCAGTAGTGTGGGATTTGCCAGAAGTAGGAAGTGACTCATGGTATCATTATGCTTATTTTACAGATGAGACTCTGGGGCTAGCTGTGCCAGCTAAAGGTATCCACATACCTACTAGCAATTGCAGCTTCACCATTTCCCAGCTGTGTGACCTTGGGCAAGTCACTTTACTTCTCTGAGCCTTTATGTCAGGCAGGGGAACTGAGGCAGTATGGGTATCTATAAAGGATGACACTGGCACCCACCTCATAGACTTGGTGGGATGATTAAATGAAACGACATGTGTCAAATGTAAAATGCTAGGTTCTGAGGCTGATAAACAGGCGATATTAATATCCTTTTCAGCAGGCGCTGGCTTGGTATCTTCCCCTAATCGTAGCCTAGTGAGAAAGTCGTTATTACCTTCGCTTGTCCAATGAGGAAACCGAGGCTCTGGTTGGTGACGTGACTCGTTCAGAGCTGCACTATTAAAAGGTGGCAAACCGGGCTTTGGAGCCTGGTCTGGTTGGCTCCGAGGCTGGGTTCCTGCCAAGCCCCTTGGCCCCAGCCCCATTCTGGGGGGCCGACTGCTGAGTGCGGGTTGTGGTGTTTGGCAACTGGCTTGAGGCAGAACGTGTGGGACAAAATGGCTGCCTTTGCCAGGGGCTGACTGAGCAGCTCGGCTCAGAGCCCGAAGCCTGCGATTTTGAACCAAACAGCACCCACACACACCTCCTTCTTTAGGGGTTCTGGAACCCCCCCACTCACCACCTCTACCCGTACACCCCTTCTCAGGTGAATCAACCCCAGAAAAGCAGGACCCACAGAATATCATCGAATGAGAGAAAATAGATTTTCTTTCCCAATTATGGGTTAGCCCCTCGCTGCCCCCACTCCTGGCAGAGGGGCCTGGTTCGAGTCACTGGTAAGGAGTAGCAGTGCCCAGACCCTGGCAAGCCCCCCCGCCCCCCGCCTCATTTTTCAATTACAGTTGACATTCAATATTATATTAGTTCTGGCAAGTCCCTTCTCGAAGAAACCTAGTCAAACTTTTTTCTGATCCCCCCCATCCTGCCCTCTTCCTCGTCCCTCCCGTCACTCCCATTCCTGTTTAGTCAGTCTCCATCTGGTTCCTTCTCCCCTCGCCCCCAAGACAAGCCTGGCATGTTCTGATGCCTGGAAAAATTACACCCATTCCCAGAAAACCAGGGGTGGAAACCCAGCAGCCGAATGCCCTCCCTCAGAACACTTCTCTCACGTTTGGGGTCTGGGGTTAATGGATGGACGGAGTCACCAGCCCTAAATCTAAAGGCTCCCTTGCCTCTACGTGCTCTGAGAACAGCCGGCCCCTCTGCTGTGCAGCAGAGGCCTCAGGCCCAGGGGTAACTCACCTTAGCCACATGCTCCAGGAGTTTTAGGAAGGGCCCTTCAGCTCCCTCACTTGTTCCCCTAAAGCCGAGAAGACACCTGGACACCTAGGAGAGAAATATGGCCAGTGTGGGACCCTGCCAACTCAGTTCAAAGCAGAGTGAGTCGAAACAGATTCTGGACCCATCAGTTGCCTCCTTAAATTGTATTTTAGAAAAACTGGTTAACCTCTCCTTGCTTCAATTTCTCCCTGGGGACATTGATACCACGTCACACAGCCGATGCCTGGACTACATAAGTGCCTCGCTCAGTGCCCAGCTGAGGTGACCTATTTGTTCATTGATTCACATCGGATCCACACTGCTGTGCTGCGTGTGTTTTCTTCACGTCTTGAAGACTGCTTCCCATCGCTCCATGAAGAGCGACTTCCTTTTTTATGACTGCATAGCATTCCAAAATATTTGCATTGAAATCTATGTTTAGCAAGCACCTGCTCTGTGTACTGTTCTAAGCACTGCGGGAGACAACAGAAGTTTCAGTCACGGTCCCTGCCCTCAAGGACAAGAAAATCAGAAAACATTGGACAGGCAAAGAAGAGCAGTTTCTCCAATGGCTCCCAAGTTCACCTGTGAAGTTTGACTTTGGGGTATACGTGTGTGTGTGTGAGTGTGTGTGTGTGTGTGTGTGTGTGTGTGTGTGTGTTTTATTCTCAAGTCCATGTATCTGTATGGTGTTGAAAAAGCTCAGACATAGTTTCTTTTGAGACTTGAAAACTCAGCTGTACAAGTTCAAGTGATTGGTTCCTTCATTCTGGGCCTCAGTTTGCTCACCTGTCGAATAAGCACAGTCTCTCAAGATCATGGTGGTCACATGAGATTGCCATCCCGAAACGCTTGATGAGGAGTGCAATGCTGTGCCCCCAGGCCGGAAGACGCGGGGAGCTAAGATGGGCACTAAGGAACAGTCCATCATGTGCAGGGGGTCAGATCTCTTCCCACCCAGAAGAAAGCGTTTCGTAAGCCTTTCGTGCTTTGCGTCTCCCTTACTGAACTTTCCTTACTTCAGTTGTAGACGTAGCTGGGTCTGCGACAGGCTTGTCAGTAGACCCCGCACCTAGGAGGCCCCTGATTATGGAAACAACACAAGTCAACCATCTTCAGTGAAGGAACTTGGGGGTTTTCATTCCAACCCTCACTTTAAGATTCAGCCAGCAAGAGTCAGAGATGCAGGTGGTGATGTCCCACCTCCCTGTACCTTCCTGCAGCTCCCTCTGACTCTTCTCGTTTCAGCTAACAGATTCAAATCCTACTGACTTGTAATGAGGACCAAGAACTGTGCCTTTCACGTACACCATCTTGTTATTCATGCCACCTGAAGCAATAACTGGCCAGGTGAACAAACAAATGAACAAATAGCTCACCTCAGTCCGGCAGTGAGTTGGGCACTTGTGTACTCCAGGCATTGGCTCTGTTATAGGGGTATCAATGTCTCCAGGGAGAATGTTTACAGATGAGAAAAGTGATTCATGGAGAGGTTAACCAACTTGTCTAAAATGCGATTTCAGGGAGCATCTGATGGGTCCAGTATCTGTGTTCCAAATTGCGAAAAAGAAAAAAATACACGTGTACATATATACAAACATAAGTACACACCCATACAAAACAATGTCTGGGGACAGAGTGCGTGTGGCAACACTGGTCCCCCCCAGGGAGAAGAAGGAGGTAGCTGGGGGCCATGGGTGGAAAGGAAACTGTCCACTGTGTATCCTTTTGCACCTTTTGAATTTTGAACCGTGGGCAAGTATTATCTATTCAAAAGATAAATTAATATTTTAAAAAGTCAAATAGCTAAAAAGGAGGCTTGTTGTTTTCAAAAAGGGCCCCTGCGATTGCATGGAAGAGACTGATACTTCCTGTATTCCCTGTCCTTACCAAAATGCTCAGTGCACTTCCCAGCATGCACTGAGGCAACGGGAAATCCTTGAAGGTCAAGGTCTACAGGACGGTTGGAGAATCACTCCGATTCGCCAGTCAGGAATCCAGTCCAGGGTTACAAGGGGAGTGAATGGCAGAGCTGGAATGGGAGGGAGTCCTGACCCCAGCCAGCTGGGTTTGCTGCTCCTGAAAAGCCCCGTAGACTCTCGTGAAAGTTCCTGGTCCTATGCACAGACATCAGGATGTGGAGAAGGCCCAGCAGACAAGAGGCCCCCATTTCATATTTGACGTAACGTAAAATCTGAGTCCCCCAATACAGTGACCTTTGCAAACAACCAGGGTGACCCTAAAGTCGATCATCCGAAACAAGACACTTTCGGAGTGAAAAAAGATGCTCTTAATGATCACAGTCAGACGACAAGTACAAAAGAGGCGTCCCGGGAAAACCAAGGCTACCCCACCCCCCCGACCCCCGACCCGCACACACACAAATTCTCATCATCAGAAAGCTGGCAGGATGACGTTTTGGACAAAGGGCCTTCAAAGTAATTTGTGTGATTCTAGTACTTCTTGCCCAACCTCTTCCCACCCCCTCCCCTAAAATACTGACAACAACAGGCTTTGGGTAAACCTGGGTTCAAATTCTGGCTGTGTTCAAACGATTTTACTTCTCTGAGCCTCAGGTCCTTCATCTCTAAAACAGAAATCATGACCCCTCTCGAGGGACACGAAAGAATGAAATGTCTCATTGAGAGCTGGGCATGGAGAAGGTGCCCAGCGAGAGTGGTTTCTCTTCCATAATGCAGAGAAATAATGAAACGACCCAGGCTTAATCCTGAAACTCCTGGAGATGCACAGAGAGACAGAGAGACAGACAGAGAGAGAGAGAGAGAGAGAGCGAGAGAGAGAGCGCCTTCCTCCCAGACCAGATTCGCAAATGCCACCGTGGGAGGAAGTGTCAGGTACCATGTGCAGGGAGATGGTGATTCTAATTCTGGAAGTCATTTTGCAAAGCACCTCTTCACGGTGACTCATCTGGGGATTCATTGAAAAATCCTTTGAGTTAAAAACAAAAGTTGAGTGGGGCTCCAGTTACAGTGAGCCTTTGCCCTCCGCCCCCTGCCCTGGCCAGGCTAGTAGAGGCAGTGTGGGGGATTTAGGAGTCTCTGGGTAGAATTTAGCCTGATTTTTTTCCCCCTAGCATGTCACCAGGGACTGAGACCAGGCCAGAGAGAAGAAGTAGAGAACGGGGAGAAAGGCCAGAAAAATGGAGTTGAGATGACTCCTCTCCCCTCAAGTCCTGCTGTGGACCCCTCCTGTCTCTAGCAGCCAACAGCAAATGTCTCCCCGCCCCGCCACCCAGTTTATGAATTATAGTCCAAAAAGGAGGGAAGGAGGGGTGGACAGGACTTCATTATTCCCCTAACACTCAGCAGCCGCCATCAGCTGGCCTACAGCCAGACCCGTCTCTGCTGATTGTGGCTGGCTGTGTGACCTAGGGCATGTTGTTTGACCTCTCTGAGTCCCAGTTTCCCAACTGGAATATGAGGACATGAGGAACTGTGTGCGGGGACCTCAGTTCTTCTCTTCTCAGTGGTCTGGTGCTGCTCCCAAAGTTTCCTGCAGAGTTGCACGTTCTTGCTCTGGATGCTGTGCATCGCGATGGTTCTTGGAGCCTGGGGCCTGTCCTGCACCCCGAAGGCCTCTAGTCACTCCTCCCACTCACTCGTACAAGCCTTTGCTCAAATGTCACCTCATCAGGAAGCCCTCCTCCCAGCACCCACTACTCCTTCCCTGCTTTATTTTTACCCCCAAACTTATCCTCGAATGCCAGATATTTTTCTTCCTCCCAGATTGAAACTATATTTTGTTCGTGAACATATCCCAGTGCCTGGAATAGCACTTGACCCATGGTATGGGTCAATGAATGAATGAACGAATGAACGAAGTAATGTTTGCTGCACTGACCGATAGTAACACAGCCATACACTGTCTTGTAACTTCTAGGTCTTTCTGTTATTTTTTGCAGTGTTTGCTTCTTATATTTAATGCTCCAATCTACCTGACATGTATTGTGAGGTGTATCATGTGGTGTGAGGTTGTAAACAGAACCCCAACTTAACGGCTAACCGATATGCAGAATGATCCATTTGGTTCCTGTTGGTGAGTGGGAGGGCTGGGACTGGAATGGCTGCTCCGGTCTGGTTGCCTCCTGGTCTGCCTCTTCTTATACCAGCAGCCAGCGGCTACACTATTCATGAGACAGGACTGCCTAAATTAGGCACAGGCACTGGAATTAGTCAATCTGCGATCCAGCTTCTAGCTCAACCACTTATCAGCTGGGTGGTTTTGCGCAAGAGGATTTGCTTTCTAAGCTTCGATTCTAAGCCTCATTTACCCTATCTGTAAAATGGGCATGAAAGTAGCATAATGCTTCCTTCCATAGAATGACTGTGGGACTGAACACCACAAGACGGGCAGAGTGGGCAGACTCCAGTCTGACACACGGTGGGTGCTCAGCTGGTGTCATTACCGTTAGAGATTATAGCCACCTGCAGCTAGTTCACTCACTGGGCAAATGCGGCCCAGCAGGCATTGCCCTGTGCCCAAGCTGGGCAGCTGGCAAGTGGTCAGTGTCAGTCCCTCCTGGTTTCTGCCCTGGAGACACAGCACAGTTTTGCATGTGGAGAAGCAGCAAGTGTGGAAACAGGAACTGTGGGAGGCAGGAGCTGCCCCTTTTGTGGGGGGAGGAGTCCCCTGAGGAAGTGAAGCAGGGAACTGAGCTGCTGCCTTTGAACTGAGCTGCTGCCTCCCCCATGGAGACCCCGTCTCCTTACAGGGGTTGGTAAGCATTCATCAGGAGAGTCTTATTTCTCCCAGAAACTTCTGCACATTGACTCTTTCTGGTCTTGGGGTCCACAGGAAGTGGGGAGCTCCGGAGGAGGAGAGGTTGGAGCTTGGAAGACAGTGAGCAGGGCCCTCATCACATCTGAGACCCTTGGAGCCCTGCATTCAGCAGGCGCAAAATAAGCACCTGTTGATTAGCCAATTTCAGTATGACCAGGGCTGTGATGGGAGCAATGTTAGGTGAGGGGTACCCAAGGATGCGTGGGAGGGGTCCATGGGGTTGGCTGACCGCAGACCCTAATCCTAAGTATATTTGGCCTGAGAAGAGTGGGAGATGCTGGGCCCGACTCACAGTGAGTTTGGGCCTCAGTTTCCCTATCTTTGAAATGGGGAGGGGAGCCGGGGCTGGGTGGGTCACTCGCCGTCCAAAGGGCTTGGGGGAGTGGAGAGAGCCGGCCTGCTGAGCGAGCAGCAGGGGCGCCCCCCAGCCTGCGTGGGGGCAGGG
>NW_006441061.1:1166803-1207705 GCF_000325575.1 Pteropus alecto
ACCCACACTCGGGCCGAGGGTTGTGCGCGTGCCCGCGCGCGCGCCCCAGGCCCCTCGGGGGAGAGCGGGCGGGTGTGCACGCGTGAGGCCGGGGTGTGTGTGAAAGTGCAAATCTTAGTGTGTCCGCGGCCGTGCGTCCAAGAGCGCGTGGTTGGCGTGTCCATCTGTCCCCCAGGCTGTGTTCGCAGAATGTGTGTGTGCTTGTGGCGGAGTTGGTGCGTGTGCACATCGGCGTGCCCGCCCAGGTTGTGCGGTTTGGAGTGAATGAGTTGGGGGGGTGTGTGGTGGGGGGGAGATGGCATGGCTCTCATTTATCCATTGACTGAGTGTTTACTATGTGCCAAGGAGTGTGCGGAGTGCTTCATCTGAGCTCTCATTTTTGTGACAGAGTATGTGTGGATTCAGGGAGTACACGTGTGTGACGGTTCATAAGTGATTAGTGTGCATATTCATGAGCCTGTGAGGATGAAAGTGTGCATATGTGGATGTGAGCATGGGATTAGGGTCCAGGAGTGTGCGGATGTGTTTATTCCGGAGGCTGAGGGTCCTGGTTTGTGCTTACCAGGCCTGCTGTGTGATGTGCCCACCGCTGGCCCCCATGCCAGGGAAGCCTGTGGAGAGAAGCAGGCCCAGTGGATACCGCACCTTGTTTGGTGAATAAGGAGTCAGAGGTCAGACCCACAGAGTCTGGCTGAGCCTGGCAGAGGGGGCGGCCTCAGAGCCAAGCCTTGGCAGGGTCACTGATTTAGGACCTTCTGTGGGGCTCTAGAACAGGCTGCGCCAGGGCTGTGGTGGGCCTGACACTAGAGGACTTGCGTTCAGTTCTTCCTAAATACCCTTTTGGGTCCCCTGGCTTTGTTCTTGCCCCTCTGTGGTCCTGGCAAATTTTAACTTTCTTCCTAGGCCTGGGGGTTAGGGGGCAGGGGACTGACCCTGGGGAGACCAGGCTTTCAGGGACCCTTGTCTGTGTGCCTGGGCATCTCTCTCTGCCTACCTTGGTAAGTAGATAGCTATTCATCTGATGTATTTTTTATTGAGCCTAGGTCCCCAAGAGCCCCCAAGACAGTAACAAATAGATCACAGCAGGCTTGGGACACTGTCTTCCAAGGTCTGTCCTTGCAGTTTTGACTGACAGTTTTTTGTTGGGGTTTTTTTTTTTTTTTTTTTGATGCTTTATAAATGTTGAAAATTTCTGCAGTCAAAAGTCTTAATTGCTTTAAGGCAAACTTTAGAAACTCTGGAGCTCCCTAGGTCCCTTGAATTGTCAAAATTCAGCGCGCCTTTCCGAGGGGAAAATGTCGTCTTAGGAGCTCGGCGTATGTGCAGGGGAACCTTGGAGGCACATTTGAAAACCATGGCGTTAATGGAAGAAGAATTTCATTGAAAGGGATGCAGGGCTGGCTGGAAGTGCCTGCTCCCAACGCAGCAGCTTACCGAGTGAACTTTGGACGTCTTCTTTTAGCAAACAAAACCTGGAAGGAAACAAAAAAGACCCACATTCTTTTTCTTTTTTGTCCTAGAAAATGAAAAAAAAAAAAAAAAACTAAAAAGAACCACCTTCTGGGTTTGCTGGAAATGCTGCCTCCCCTTCCCCCGTCAAGGCCAGGCCCTCCCTCGATCCCCCACCCCCAAATATAATATGCCTGTGGGGAGCTGTGGATGAGTCACTCCCTGGCAGAGAGCCCCACGGGCAAACATTTGGGAAGGTTCTTGCCTAACTTCCCAGAAGAAAGGCCTAGGATTTAAAATGGTCCCTGTGGTTTGTCAGCCCCTGCCGTCCCGTCTGCTTTGGAAATGACTAAAAAGTACTTTCTATCTCCGCAAACTAAAGTCTCAGACTTAAGCGGCGGCCTAGGTTGGTCTGGGTTTAGGACTGTTCAGGTTTTCAGAAATGGAGCTTTTGGCTTTGCAGAGGGCACTTCTGGTGGCTCAGAGAGAGAAAGAAGCAGGGGAAGGGGAAGGGAAGTCATGTTTTTGGAGCACCCACTGTGTGCCTATAATCCCCCCAATAGTTATGCTATGGAGAACGGCTTTTGGTTTTATATGCACAAGGAAACTGAGGCTCAGAGAGGTCAATCCCAGGTCCTGGGACTGCTGAGGGGAGGTGGAGGTAGAATCCCGTCACCTGCCCGACTCCGAGCCAGGCCTCTTTTCATTGTCCCAGGGGCATGACGTTGGTCTTCCAAAGGTGCACAGACTGGGCGCTGAGTGCTTTAACACACATCCACTCATTTAGTTTTCACTGCAAGCTAGGTGTTTATTATCTCCATTTTACAGACGAGGAAACTAAGACTCAGAGAGACAAAGGCATCACTACAACTAATGGCCACCGTTTGTTGAGGGTGTACCATGTGCTGGCCAGGGGGTTTTTAGTACCTTATTTCACTCGATCCATTCACCAGCGCTGTGAGATGGGAACTAGAATGATGCTCATTCTGCAGATGAGGAACCTGGGGCACAAAGAGATTAAATAACATGCCGGAGATCATGTGCTAATATGCGGTTGACCCTGGATTTGAACTCAGGCTTGACTCGGCAGTGCCCATAGTCTTCCCACTGAACTTGGAAAGTGACAGTCACTGTGGAACGTGTCTGACGCAGGGCTAAGGTCCAGGATTCTTATCCCGATCTTACAGAGAGGATGATGAAGACTTGGGGAGCTTAAGTAGCAGAGTCATAAACTGGCAAATGGCAAAGTCAGTATCCAGACCCACGTGTCTGATTCCAGAATTGACGTTCTTAACCTGAAACCAGGTCTGTCTGCCTTTGTCCTGCTGTTCTCCTCTCGTGTGCGGGAAAACAAGTGGATGAAGACACGCTGGGGGCCCCTTGCTGGGCTCCAGCCTTCTGGGGGAGGTCTTTCTGAAGGCTGCTCTCCTTCCTGTCCACTGCTGCCATTCTGGTGCAGGTGACCAACGCCCCGGGCCAGAGCTGTCTGATCAAAAGGGCTACAGTTCACATTTTTTCTTTCCTCTCCAAATGCCAAAGATTGGTTTCAGAAGGGAAGTGTCAAAACAATTGTCAAAATGAGCAGAATATTCCCTTCCTCTTCTTGGGTCAGACCAAGCAAAGGGAGTTAGAGGGTGGAGAGTGAAGGACCCTGGTGACTCATCCGAAATTAAATACAGGTTGGCACCTCCAGGCTTGTGTGGGAAGGAAGCAAGCTAGGACACTGCCCTCCGGAAGAGCCCAGCCTTCTGACCCCCGATGATGGAGCGCTACCTCCAAGGGGCCTGACTCTCAATTCTGAATGGGACCGTGTCTCTGTAGGCTTCTTGCCACTTGTCATTTCAGCCTGTCTCTCTTCCTTGTTCATTTCCATTTGTATCAAGGTTTATACTCCACGGTACTCGAAACGAGGGCTGTATGTGAGGACCTGTGCAGTTTGGGGTCTGCAGTGGCCCTGCAAGTGTCCTTTGGTGTTGAAAGAAAAAGGTATTTCTCTCTTTTCCGAGTATGTTCTGCAAATTGATGAACATTTGCAAATTGCTTTGAGATGCGTTAATTTAAGGTGTGAAATAATAGATCTTGTGCGAAGGCTTAGCCACATTTCTGGCATTGACGGATTTCTCTCCCGTCTGGCCTGTGATTTGGGGAGGTAAAAATAGTCCTTGCTTCTACATTTTTATCTTTTTTTTTTTCTGACGTCATTCTTAGGAAGCAGCGTGCACATGCCATGGACCTTTCCTTGGCCATCACCTCAGATGTCCGCCAGGATGTGGAGCTCTAGGGAACGAGAGTGCTCTTGCAGTGGGGGAGTCAGTCATCTGAGGAGGTCTGGGCACCCTCTGAGTGTCTGTGAAATTACTTTGAAATGAGTGGGGTGGCAGACGGCCAGGCTTGTCCGAAGACCCTTAGTAGCTTGTTGGTATGTGGCCATCTTCTCATTTCTGACTCCTGGGTAGTGACAAGATAGCTTTTTGGGAAAATGTTAATTTAAAAAGAGACAGGCCAGTGGCTTCACCCATGGCTGTTGGAGGTGGATGACATACACACAGTCCTTTGCTTTGGCTAAAACTGAATTACACCTACAGCCTTCTGAGACTCGACTCCCAGACAGGAGCTGACACTAGGGCAGATCGGGAGGTGGTGTAATTTCCCATGACGTCCAAGCTGGGAACTTGAACTAGGAGTATGATCTAGCATTTGACATCCGTCCCTCTAACAGGACTTGTTTGTGTAGAAACAGACCCACACACACACAGCCTCTGCCACTGTCTCCACTTCTGGATTTTTCCACAGACAACTTCTTGGTTGGTCTGGTGGCAAAGGACCAGTCTTCTAGCCAAGGCTTCTTGGCATCCACTGGCAGGATCGCCGCACCCCTCCAAACCCAACTGGCCACAGTGGCTGGGCTCTGTCCGGGGGGCCAGCGGAATTGAAAGGTGTCGCAGCCGGGATCTGAAATGCATTCAGTTCGAACGGCCTGGATCTGCACGGAGCCATTCTTTCTTTCTTTTAGACATCTGCGTGATAGTGACCTCATAGAAAAGAAAAAGGGGCTTTATGTAAGAATTCCATAGAGTGTGAAGGAATTCCAACAAGGGAAGGGGGTGGCAAGCTGCCATTCAGAGCTTGTAGTGCCTGCATTTTCCCAGCGTTGTTTAAGCTTCACACTTCAAAATTGGGCTGGGGGAGGGGGCAGCGCTGCACCCCGGTGCACAGAGGGCCATTTAAAGAGAACTTCCTGAGCGCAGGCCACCGGGTTGAGTCCCTCAGACCAGTTCTCACTGCAGGTGTGCAGCAGAGTTGGAACGAGTCCCCAAAGCCTGCCCCTACTAGTCCTTGTTTTCTCCAAAGTCTTTGAAACTGGAGTTACTTTACAAACGACCTCCAGCTCGTCTACAGCCTTAGACGAGGAATTCAGTCTGCTCCCAACCCAGAGAAGAACACGGGGCCCGGGGAGGGGAAGGCACTCGCCACAGTCACATTTCAGGATTCGAGCTTTGCCTCCAAAACGAGTGAGGTCAGAGCCCCAGATCTGCCTTCGACTTGTGAGCAGCTCGTTCACTTCTTAGAGCCTCAGTTTCCTCATCTGGAAAACGGGGACGGTGTGATGATGACCTCATAAAGTTCGAGGGAGGAACTAAATGAAATGATACATGTCAAGTGTGCGGCATGTGGGTAGCACCTTGTAAGTGTCTGATGTTCACGTCTTGAGTTTTTATGAAAGACGTGGAAACTATTTACTTACTAAGGACTTGCCCGTGGTCACTTGGCTGAGTTTCTCTTTGTCAAGAACTTTTCCGTGCCTCGGCATACCGAGGCCCTAAACGAGGCTGAGAAAGGTGTCACGGGGGGTCAGGAGGCCCTCCAGGTGCCACCAAAGCACTTTTCTATGATCAATGACCCTCAAGACCGACAGGGAGGAGACAGCAGCAGTTTGGAAAGAGACAAAATTTAAATGTCAGGTGGTCCTAAGCCTCTCCGGAAAATGTTTAGAAATTGGTATCATTTGTTCCTTTCTCTCCACCCCCCACAAGGCGAGGAGAGTGAGCCTTATACGTTTTCAGTGCATCCTCTTGGAGGGGGAGGGTCTCAGGAGGCCTCCAGAGCTGTGTCAGCCTCGGTGTGTTATTAAGCAAGGCAGATGTTGCGTTAATTATTTACACAGCGTCAGCCCCATCGGAGGTCTGCGCTGACAGAAGCGGCTGTCACAGAAGCGAGGGGACAGGGCAGCCCGTTCTTGGTCAGAAGTGAGCTAGGGGCCCTCTCCGCGCCCAGAGTCCTCATGGAGCATCATGGAGTAAGGCCTGAGGGAGTCCATGCGTGCTGGGCATGGAAACTGAGGCCATTTGGGATTCCCTCGGGCTGGCTTGTTTTCTCGGAGCGGGGAGAGAGATCCTTGTCCCCTGGAAGTGGCCGCCTCACCCCTCCTGAGGTGGCTTCTGTGGGAATTTGCCCAGCTCACAAATTCGAGACCCCGCCACTGTGGTGTGTGTGGTGAAGAGAGAGCATTGGCAGGCTCTGGAGATCTAAGAATCCAGCGCCTCCGCCCCCCAGCAGTCACCTCAGGCGAGGGCTTCCCATGGGCCCGGCCTCCACTCCTCATCTGGAAAATGGGCCAGTAATACCGGGCTCAAGGCCCTTGATTCTCGGGCACTGTTTGGGTGATTTGCCTTAGAGATCCAATTTTAGGATTAGAATTCTGAAAAGGAAGGGCCTGGGATCAGAGCCTTCCCTGAAAAGCCGCAGTGGATGAGGGACATGAATTCCAGGCTGAGGGAATTTGGGGGGGCCTGCTGCTGCCCTCGGCCACAGCACTGTTTTACATGAGGAGGTTTTGCACAAGTCATTTAAGAAAAGTTCTTATATGAAATATCCAGAATCTCTAAATCTGCAGAGAGAGAAAGCAGATTGGTGGGTATCAGGCTGTGGGGAGGGGAGAATGGGGAGCAACTGCTTAATGGGTGGATACAGGCTCTCCTTTCGGAGTGATGAAAATGTTTTAGAACTAGAGAGCAATGATGTTATGAATGTGCTAAATGCCACTGAATTGTTCACTTTACAGTGATTAATTATATGTTACTCGGAAAAATAACTTTATAAGAAAAGGTTCTGATGTTTAAAACCAAAGCATGAAAGCATCTCACCTTCACATGGGGAAACTGAGGTCCACAGAGACTGTGCCAGCCAGGGGTCTCCGAGCAGTCTGTGGCCTCTCGGTGACTTAAATCAGACCACTCGGCCAAGTTTCAGGCCAAGGCTCTGGGTCTGGTGCCTCGGCCTGGGCTCGGGGCGAAAAGTTCGATGCAGAAACAGAGCATTCAGTGCTGTGTGGGTTGAGTGGACTCTGTTTTGTTAGCCAGATACGCCCACGCTGGCCAGTATGTGGCCGTCCATTCACTCCTTCATTCAAGAACCACGTCCCAACATTCTGGGTCAGGCAGTACGCTGGGAGCTGGCACAGAGACCCTCTAACGGCGAGTCCCTGGGCCTCTCGCCACCTGGGGTAGGGGGGATGCAGGTTGTGTCACGAATCCCTTGTAGGTGTCTGTGAACAATTCGCAGAGGAATCTTTGGGGGCTCACTCTCTGGGGAAGTGGGAGAAGCTCCAGGAGGAAGGAGCATCTGTGCCAGAGACCTGAGAGGTTTGCCAGGCGGGGTGCCAGGAGGCCCGGAGGTCTGAGAGGGCCGGGCGAAGGGCAGCGAGACCGCAGAGTTAGGGGGTAGGCGCGGCGGTGGGATCCCGGGCTGTGGGCCGACCCCAAGCAGTACGAAGCCAGGAACTTCCTGACAATCCCTTAGCCTTTGAGCCTTTCAATAGGTCCTTTGTACCAGTACTTATCACATGTTACATCCTATTCTAACCCTTGACGTGGACTGACTCACTTCATCCTCCCAGCAATCCTATGACGTAGGTACCGGTACGTCCGTTTTATGGACAAAGAAACAGGAACAGAGAATCCAGGATACATGGTGCTGAAATACCATTAGCATGAGTGCTGTGAGGACCCCCCGCCCCCCGCATGGGGGTCTGGTCTGAAGAGTCAGAGGACAGAGGCTGCCATCTGAAAGTGCCCATTATGTGGGCTGTGAGTCGGTGGCCAGGCCCAGGGCCTGGGGGGAGGGCCGCCTAGGCCGCCGGAGGGAACAGCCTGAGCCAAGGAACCGTGCCAGGAGCACAGAGCGTTTGTCTCGTCTGAGCGAAGACTAAGGGGCTCGGCCACAGAAGACCGAGGCCTGTGGTGGGAGAGAAGGCGGCCGAGGCCCGCGGGGACCTGGGCGAGAGTTGGTCTTTAATGCGACAGCAGTAGGGCCCCGGGTACATCTGCAGCCTCACTTCTCAAGGGTGCCCCCCTCACTCCTCACCTTTTCTTAAACACACCAAGCATACTCTCCGCTCAGGACCTTCGCACTGGCCGTCCCCTCTTCCTGCACTCCTCCCCCAATCCTCCCATGCCCTGCTCCTAGCCTTCATCCAGGACACCCCAAAAATCACTTCTCCACAGAGACGCCACCCTATCAGAATCGGTCCCCACCCCTGGCCTGGCTTCATTGACCAGGACCTAAACTCTACGAGGGTAAGACTTGGTCTGTGGACCACAGCTTCATCCTCAGTGCCCAGCACCATGCCTACCTCATAGTAGGTGCTCAATTAATTGTATTGAACAAATGGAAATGTTTAAGTGGGCAAGTGGCGGGGTGCTTGGAGAACGTCTCTGTGGAGTCACCGAACCTGTCAGCAAACATTGCCCCTCCCAGTGGGCTGAGCTGTGCCTGGCTGACCCTCCTCCTTTCAGAGAAGGTTTCTCGGAGAAAAACTCATCCTTGAATTATTCCAAGTAGGAGGAACGTAAGCCCAGAAGGGCTCATACCTCCCCGAGTTACGGGGTCTCCTTCCTTTGCCCCTTTTCTGCAGAGGCTGCTCCTGAATGTCTGTACAGGAGGGGCTTTGGGTGGCAATGAGCAAATGCCCTGTCTTAAAGCTGCATTTTCTGTCAGGCACCCTTCCTTAGGGAAGGAGAAGGGGCTTGAAGCCTCACAAGTCACCTCCGGGCACAGACATTGCTATGTGGCAAATGAGCAGAACCCAAGATTCCCAGGAAACGGGGAATCCCAGGTTGAAAGAAGAAACGGTCCTCTAGCTTGTGGACCACTGAGCACCACATGGCAGACGGACAGGGCTCTGGCGGGAGGGAGCCCGCCCCTTGCATTTGGCAGGCCCACCTGCATCCAGACGGATGTAGTCGCTAGAATCTCAAGGGTGGACTTGGCCGAGCCTGACTCAGTGGGTGTGCATTTCCTTTGTTCACCTCCCCTGGGAATTTTAGTGGCCTTTGTGTTTATTTTAAATGCCAGTCTCCTTAGCTAACCCAAGAGGAAACAGGACTGGATTTTTGTCTGTGGAGAGGCTGGGGACCGGGGTCGGGGCTGCCTGCTCTTGATGGTGACAGCACGGCCTTTCGGAAACACGCTAAGAAAATACTTTTACTCCAGGCTCATAACTTTGGTGCGCATATATTTCTAGGACATCTTAGGTCTTCCAACATCAATTATCTGTAGGTTAGGCACATGATGGCCACAGTTTCCAAACTCTCAAAAGGGCAGTGGTCTGTGAAAACATTTTAGTGACATTTGGGGACCAAAGAGGCAATTTGGAAGATGCTGTTTGGTCACTGGTGTGTGAGACGTTCCTGGATGCTCGAATGGCTTAGAGGAGTAGCATCTTAGAAGTTGCACGGTGCTTAAAATTCTGGGACATATGGTCACTGTGATGTGCTAATGTTAGCAATTGAGATATTTAATTACCCAGAAAAACCCCTTTGCCTACCCAATACGGGTTACTGGAGAGCCTTTATTTCTCAGGAGGAGGGTCTTACGGACCAGTAGACAGAGAATGATTATCCCTCATTAATTTATTAGCTAATTAAGTGATTTATCTGTTTATTCCTACATTTGCCATTCATCCAGGTCACATGTTTATTGCTACAATTGCCATTCATCCAGAAACATTCGCTGGGTCCCACTCCATGCCCGGCCTGGTGTAGGCACTGGGGGTAGAATGAAACGGGAGGGCAAATATCACTAAATCCACCTCTTGGGTGGCGCCTTGAGCTACAGGTGAGTTAATTCATTTCCCACTGGATGTTCACTGAGCACCTACTATGCGCAGACCCTTGGACATGCAGAAATGAAAATGACACAGTGCCTAGTGATTTGAACTCCCGCTCCATTTTGATGGGGTCTTTTGGTCCCAGCCCTCCGCTTTGCAGTGATAAATTCGGCCAGCCACCATGCACAGGCCACATGACGATGTCCCCGGCATGAACCAGAAACAATCCAGATGCCCCAGCAGCCGACGCGAGAACAAGACATCCCCTTCACACATTGCATCTCAGTTCAGCGTCTTGCCACCACCACCCAGCGTTTTGAGACAGAATGTGAGATCTCGTGGTTGGCTAAATACATAAATATTTTATGTCTCGATATTCTGAAAATGAAGCCCAAACGCGTAGCACTGCAGCACATCAGTGCTATAGATCATATGTTATAATAATCTGATGACATGTTGTTTAAATATTTATGGACGGATGTGACATGACAGTCGGGGAGAGGGCAGTCTCTGAGCAGAGTCCTGGCAGATGCTGGGAAGGAGAGGGTAGATTCCCGGATCCCGGGAAGCGTCCCGAGATGCTCGGGTTTCTAATGGAGGGTTTTGGGGTTTCGTGGCAGTAGCAATGGCTGGCATTTATTGAGCACTTGCTGTGTGCCGTACCCGTCACTGACATCATTTCATGTAATCATCACAGCAACCTCTCGAGGATGGAACTCTTACTGACTTCTAGTTCCAGAGGAGAAACCGAGGCTTGGGACAGGTCAGATGGGCCCCAGACCCTTCAGGGGAGTGGCCCGACTGCAGTCGGAGCTCTTATTCACTGTGTATTCTGCTCTGTGGGTGACGAGTCAAATCAGAAGAGCCCCCGCCACCACCGGGTTGACCCCTTGCTTGGTGCAAACTGGACTGTCACAGAAAGGAAGGCAATGTCTGTAAAATGTCAGGCAGGAATAGAAACCCCAAAGAACAGTTGCCTCAGGAGAGGCGTTTGTGCGACAGCAGAGCCACTGCAGCCCCAAAAGGAGTTTGCTGCAGACTGTCCCCGAGTTGGTGTCCTGTGCCCCAGCCATTGCCTGTGCCGTAGCCTCTCTCTGCACTGCCTGCCCGTGCCGGGCTGGGTATGCAGACGCAACAGCCCCCTCAGTCTCCAACAACCCTGAGACACTCAGGGTGACCCCACTTGACAGATGAGGGGCTCCTGCTGTCTCCCGGAGCCGGCTCCCGCATCCCTGTCTTCCAGAGGCAGCCCGAACGTGGCAGCCTGAGCAGCCGTTTCTTCCGCACCCTCCCTCCCTGATTCTCTGCAGAGCGAGCGCTTTCTCCACCTGACTCTGCTAGCATCGGTCCTGCCTGTTTTGTCACTGCTCTGAGTCCCGGTTGATTGTCACATCTCTAGCACCGGAAATAGGCCTGGCCCATGAAATAGAAATAACTGACCAACCACAGGGGTTCAAGGACGAAAACCCATGGGTGGGAGGGAGGGGGAGGGCTGAGTTCTGCAAAACTTCTCAGGCGGTGACTGTCTCAGACCCAGTGGTGTCTTCGAGTTCTGCAGAGGCCTAGGGGTGTCCCCAAGGGCCTCCAGGCTATGGGAGGGGGTCAGTGGGTCATATAAATGGAAGGCAAGGCCAGTTGCTTGATTTGTGGGGCCCCTAGTTCAAAAAGCAGAAAAAAGGCTTCTTAGCTATTTCCTTCCTTTTGTAGTCTCTCCACCTGTCACGATGTTTTTTTATTAGCAATTTAATGCCACCCTCCCCTGGGCACAGGGACGCTTGCAAGGTGAGTGCACATCCTCGCAAGTACCTAGGGCCCCACCCTGTGGCTTGGTATGTGGGCGCACCTGACCGCAGCCCTCCCCATGCATGCGCCCAGGTCCCTGCCCACCATGGGGTGGGGAGGGGAGCGGGCAGCTGAGAAACCGTCGTGGGGATGGTGGGCCACTTGTAAGCCACATGCACCATTGTTCATGTGACTTCAGAGCTCAAGCATAAAGTGAGAACTTTCAAGACAGTGAACACAGAGCGTGAAACCCCAAGCATGGGGCCCCCTTCTGAGGGCAGGGCCTGATGTGACTGCACTGGCCACTTGCACTTGAAGCTAGCTAGCCCTGACAGAGAGACTGTGGCCTCCTCCCACCAGCACCCACATTTCAGAGGGCAAGGTCCCTATATCAGGTGTCTGCATGGGCTTGGGGCCAGATCTTATTTGAAGAAGAAGTTCCACTGCGAGGCTCTGTCTGCAGACCTCTGGCCCAGGATGTGACTGCCGTCCAGCTGTCCAGCCGGTCTCCCTCCTCACCCAGGGTTTCTCATGCCAAGGACACACTGTGGACGTGGGCCTCCTTGGAAATGCCCTTCCTGGTTTAATTCCTCACATCGTTGCCGGATGTCATTGCATTGACAAACCCATCCCCTCCGACTTCCTGTCCTTGAGTGACAAGGGTCAGAAATCAGATGACAAGGTTTCTGACCTGCTCGCTCGGGAATAATGCCAAGCAGGTGGTGCCTTAGAGATCAGAGAGGGCGGGGAGCTCGGATTCCACCAGCCACCCACGCCGTTCCCAGCCCTGAAATGGGGCGGGGCGCGGGCCTGGCATCCAAAGGATGCGGACACCTGGCCACTCTTGAAAACACGAATGAGGGAGGCTCGGCAGAGTTAACTAATGCTTATGATTCAGTACCTACTGTGTACCAGGGACCGGGCCAAGTGCTTTATCCATGTTGCGTAGTTAATCCTCACAATTGTGGGTTGACCCCATTTTTCAGATGAGAATAACTGAGTTCGGAGACTGAAGCCACTGGTCTGAAGCCATAAGCCACACAGTTTGGAAACTGAGATTTGAACCACGGCCTGGCTGACCCCCAAAGCCCGTGCTCTTTGCACAATCCCAGACATGGCTGGAAGGCTGGGGTCCCTGCCTGACTGACCTTTCTGTCCCCGCCGTCTGTTGCATGTGGATAGTGGGGACGGCAGGGGAGCCAGACCTCAGCCGCTGCCTCTGAGCAATCACCCTTTTTGGCAGGGAGCAGGTCCTGGGACTCCAGGTCCAGCTTTTCTCCTCCAGGATCCAGCCAGCCCTGTAGCCACTCTCAGGCCCAAAGAGAGAGGAGGCAGGCAGTGGAGTCAGACGCACCTGGATGCAAGTCACATCTCTACCTTTTGCTCACCTGTCTCCTTAATGTGTCACTTTCTAGTGGGACCCTCAGTTTCCTCACTTGCAAAGTGAGGGGTGATCTCAGTTCCTTTCTCTGGGGCAGTTTTCATGATCCAGTGACGTAGGCACGTAAGGCACAGACATTGGTGGTCGTTATCGTATGGATACTAAATGCTACCATGGGGGTTGAGGACTGCAGCTCGGTGGTCCCCATGATGCTCAGAGCACCTCTCCACACTGGGACACGTTGGAAATGACAGCCGGTGCCGCCCTCTCTGAGGAATTCATGCCCTCCTGGCCTCGTTTGGTCATTCATGATCCAACAGAGGCGGGCACTGTTCTCAGATGCATAATGAACCAAAGATGCAAAATGGAGCTGGCATTCTGGTTGGGGAGAGTAATCACAAGCAAGGAGTGAGTAGCGTGCTCAGTGTCACTGGTCCTAGTGGTAGAGACAGCTGAACAGGGGCTGTGGCAGGGTGGATGCAGGGGTCCCCGGCAGCCTGGTGGAATGCTGCAGCCCCCAGTGTCTCTTCCCTTGGATAGTCATTGGGGGGTTAACGTGCTGCCTGTTGTTCAAGGTTCCAGCTCTCCCCGGGGGCCTGGGACAGCCTCATAGAGCTTCCTGTGCCTCGGATGTCTTCGAGAAAGCGTGACACTTTCTCTGTTGGCCTCAGCGTGAATGTGGGAGTTTTTCTCAGGCTCTCCCCGAGACTCTCAACTGCCGGATCTCAAGCTGCTGATCCCTGGAGTCAATCCAGGCCGTCACTGGCCACATATTATCGTGCCAGCTCTTCTTGGTGACCCTCTGAGGCAGGTTCTGTTAGTCTTGTTTTACAGATGAGGACAGGGAGACTGGTGAGGCTCGGTCATTCACCCAAGGGCACACAGTAGGTCTGTGGCTGAGCCAGGATTTGAACCCCGGCCTTCAGCTCCCAGAACACACACTTTCAACCACTCTGCTCTGGTGTGAAAGGATATTTTAGTTTTTCCAGGCAGCAAAAAAGGCACAGGTTCTACCCAAATCAGCATGTGCTCAACAAGCACCTACTATGTGTCAGGATGGTGCTGGGTGTTGCGGGAGGGTGCGGCCGAGAAGAACAGAAAGACCACTGTGCTCACATTGGCCGAAGAAGTGACCGTTACCCACGTTCGATATGATTTCATCGACTTCTTACTCTAGAGCTGTGAGGTAGGTGGAGTTAGCCCCACACTGGGATGAGGCGGCCGAGGCCCAGAGAGGTTCCGCAGCATGCCAAGATCACACAGCCCAGGGCAGCCTGGCTCCACATCCACTTGTTCCGCCTGTGGTCGACCACAGCTGTCTCCCCGTAGCGGCCTCGGCCTCCACCCTCATTTTGCACTGGTTCAAACCGAAGCCTAAAGAACAATTCTGTGGCTTGATCCCGAATTGGAGAGAGGGGTGAACTCTTTCTATAACTGTGGAAATGAACGCCCATTCCTCAGTGCAATTGCCTTCGGGACACCCCTGGTCCCCAGGGCAGGAGACGACGGGGGAATGACAGCGTGCCATGAGGACCTGTGGGTGTGCCACTGGGGAGAGGGCTGTGTCAGGGCTTCCTCCTGGGACTGACACGAGGGCCATAGAGCTTTACGGCACCTGGGACAGACAAGCCTTTTAAAAGAAAACGTTCCCAAAGCTGTCCCATCCCACCGTTGGCAAACGGCCCTTAAATGGCAGAGAAACCGCCGCGTTCGCAAAATGGGGAGCTGGCGTTCAGGCCCATTTATTTAAACCCGGAGTCGACGAGGCTAAAGACTTCAGCTCGCCGGCTCGATGCAGCAGGGGAGCGTAATCTTCAGGGTTTTCTTCTCATTTACGGTTTTTTGTTGTTGTTGTTGTATATTTGTAAAATGAGGCTTCTGCTGGCAAAAGCAGGTTTTAGCGAGTGCGGCAGCTCTTTCAAGACCTAATAAGGCCCCAAAGGAGGGTGTGTTCCAGCAACACTTTCCCTCCCCCAGGGCGGCCGATTCCGCTGCCTCCCGCGTACGCTTTGGGCACCGTGTACCATCCATCTTGCCTCCCATTAACAGAATTACTGCCATCACTTCTGCAGGATGAGATGGGCCCTTTGGAACTGCCTCGGGGACAGAGGCAAGAGCGGCCGCCAAGCAGTTTTGCTTAGAGGGGAAAGGAAAGAAAAAAAAAAGGGAGAGAGAAAAACCAAACTCTTACAGACAGATGAGTCCTCGGGTCTTGCAGGGCGAGTCCAGTCACACTCCCTGCTCACGTCGCTGACAGCCGTGCTGGGACGCCTCTCGGAGAGTGGGCAGAGTGTGCGATGGCGCTGGTCCCGACACATGTGAAGAGGGCTTGTCACCTGTGCAGCTCAGAAGAGCATAGAGAGGCCCCCTCTTGAGTTCGGAGGCAGGGAAGAAGGGGGACCCCGCCTTTACGGGGCACTCACATGTGCCCGGCTCTGTGCCGGGAGCTTTGGGTATGTCTTGGGGAGTGAGTGTCATTGGTGCCATATTCAAAAGCCCAAAGCTCTGGGATTCTCTGTTTCCCTCTGAGAACAGAAGGCCTCGTCTCAAGGCCACGGGAAGAAGCAGAGCGAGGACTTCCAGTGCAGACGCCTGTCACTGGCCTGCCCCGGCCTCACCCACCTTTGAAGATCAGTAAGGAGTTAGCCAGGTAAAGAGGGAGCATGCACACGGCGGTGGCATGCACAGGGACCCAGAGGTGTGAAGCAGCAGGTTGCAGGAAACTCCTAAGGGGCCCTGTGGAGCTGACATGAATGAGAGATATCACCTGGGATTGGGGTCAGACAGGTAAGGAGGTCTTGGGTGCTAAGCTCAGGAGTGATGACTTTACCTGGAAGCCTTGAAGGTTGAAGAGGGAGGGCGGTGTGAACGGGTAGATGTTTCAGGAAAGTCCTTCAGGTGGCGTGTGTGGAGAACAGCTTGTCAAGGGGACTGGGAGGCTGACGAGGAGGCCGCAGTGTGGACGCCCGTGTGGACTTGCCCAGAGCCTCTCAGCTGCCTGTGAGGCCGCAGTTCCACCGAAAAGAATCTTCGGCTTCCCCCTGCTCCCCCTGCCCCGGCCCTGCCTGCGGCCGTCGGAGTGGGAGGCCCCTCACCGCAGCGTCCTCGGCCTCTCTCACAGCTTTCTTGTGAAAAACGAGGCCGACGCCTACCAACTTGCTGGGGACAATGTGAGAATAAATGATAAAATATGTAAAGCTCGCAGCGCTGCTTTAGGAAGGGGGAAAAAAAAAAGTGCCATGGATGTGTTATTTTCCCTAAATCCGGATTTCTGCGTGTCATTTCTTTCTTCCCCGTCAGAGAAGCTGTTTTGATTCCCGGGGATGAGAGAAGCCTGAGTTAATGGGAGTGCATCAGCCGAGGCCTGTTCAAGCCGTCTGCCACAGAATACATTTATTCCCGCCCCCCCATTTCCAGGCCGGCTCATTAATCTGCCAGAGCTGCGTTCTAATGCTCTTCCTGGGAAGCGAGTTGTGTTGTCACTGTGATCAAATTCCGATTCTCCCTTGATTGATTGATTGATTGATTGGTCTGGAGAAGTCAGAGGTAAAGCTGTGGAAACAGGCAGCTCTGAGTTTTCACGTATGTCTGCGGCAGGTTGCTTGTGTTGAGAGGTGGGCGGTGGTCAGAAGTTCACCTGGCCCACTGGGCATCGCCCCGTCTTGAGCTGATGTGTTGTAGGCAGTGAGGGCGACTCCTGGCATCAGGTTTGGTGGGAGGCAGTGTGGCGGGCAGGCGGAGCCCCACGATGAGCTGGCCAGCCCCAGGATCTGTCTGGGCATTGTTTTCCATAGAGGCAAGGTTTCCGCAGGACGGGGAGCCCAGGCTAGCCCATGATCCCCTGCTCGCCCCCTCACAAGGCCAGGGGGGCCAGGGTGGTTCTAAAGAAGACTGGCTTCTGGCCCCCCACAAGGCCCAGCACCCTGTGGGATGCAGTTTGAACAGATTTATGTAGAATGGATAAATAGGGGTGAGGGGACTAATGTGTCAGATAGTGACCGAGTGACTTCATATACCTGCGGTCTCATTTTATCATCACCAGAATTCCTTTTTCAGTTGGGGAAACAGATTCAGAGAGGGAGGATCCTAGCTAACACACCCAGCAGAGAATCCGCCCGGGGCTGACTTCCCGCTCTCCTTAAAGAGCTGGTCCCTGTCCTTGGCCTTTCCCTCCAGGCGCCAGGCTCCCTGAGGGGCTGGACAGGCCTTCCCAGGCCAGTGTCCACACTCCCCCTTCCCTCTCACTTCTTCCCCTTGAAGGCCGTTCTCACTGCCCTCCCCCCTCAGCGCTGGGCACAGACGGTGTCTCTAGTGTGCCAGGCACACCCCCGGCACTTTGCCTACGAAGAGATCTCATCGAACACGTGATCCTTTTAGGTAGATCTTCTCCTGTTTTCAGATCACAAAAGTCAGCCTCAGAGAGTTGGGCAAGATTCCCCAACATATAGGCGATCCTGATTTAAATCCAGGGAGGACAGTCGCCTGCTGGGACAGTCCTGGGGGTGAGAGAGCGGGCTAGCCTGGGGCATGATGTTTTAGGAGGCTAGACTTTTTCAGTGGGCCAGGCTGGGCCATGATGTCCAAGTCAGAGCTTTCCCAAGGAAGAGCAGGGGGTCGGCCAGGGCCAGGCAGGGTCGGGGGGCATCCCTTTGTCTCCCGGGGGATCATGGCCCACACCGCCCAGTCCTTACACAATCCACCCCAGCCCTTCTCCTCCTGGCTTCGGCTGCCCCTCCCTCCACTGTGTGATGGGCGTGCAGGAGGACCCCGTTTACCTGTCGAATGCTGTTTACGTGCTAAGCAGTTTTGCTGCACAATCTGATTTAATCGTCCCAATGACCCTGGAAAGCCAGGTCCCCTCATTTGCACTGTGTTTCTTTCACGGCACTCATTGCTGTCTACAAGAAAGCCATTTCTATATCCACCTCTCGTGGGGGGCAGGGTCTTCTCTGCCTTGTGCCTGGGACAGCGCTTGGTTCCATGACCCTCTGAAGAAATACTTGACAAATGATGATGGAATGACCGAACTCTCGTTTTCTTGAAAAGAGAGCGGAGGCCCAGGAGCACAGACCTGTGCCCTGGGTCACACCGCAAGGGCAGGACTAGGCCCTGCCTGTCGGGGTCAGTCAGGGCCTCTCTCCCTGACCGGCTTTCGGTCTGGAATTCCAGGTGCGCCCGTCTGTGTCCCCGCAGGTCCTCACTGCCCAAAGGAACTTCCAGTTTGCGCTTGTGGCTTTGGATCGGCTCAGAAAAAGCGTGTCCTGTGACTGCTTGAGGAATCTGGGCACTTAGCCCAGAAAAAGAGTGTGTTTCCTGGCTTCCTGAGAACTGGGGCCCACCCTGGCCCTGGCCCGGGCCTGCAGAATGGAAGGGAGGGAGAGATGGACTCTGGCCCTGGAAGGCGACAGCGTCTGAGCTTCGCTGTCCTGCACCCAGGGCTGTCCCGGCACGGCCACCACGGCACGGCCATTGGCCCGAGCACTTCAGGCAGAAGTTCTCCTGCGTCCGGGGCACCCTCTGAGATGGGATTAGTGCTCTCGAGTTACTGGAAAAGGAGCATTCCTCATGCTCAGACAAATCTTTTTCCCTGGGGTGGCTTTCCCAGCACACCTTGTTGGTTACCGTGAGGCAGATATAGGTGCAACCTCCACGACACGCAGGATGACCGGCTTCCGGTGGCTTATCAGGCTGCCAGGGCCAGATGTATTCGAAAGCCAGGCATCTGGCCTCTCCCTCCGAGGCTGGCGCGGGTTTACGAGGTGTCTTTGAAGAGAGCTGGAGTCATCCGGCCGTGATGTCTGCACATTGCGTAATTTCACAGTTTGGTTTTCTTTTCACAAGAAGGGTCGATGCTTCTCCCTCTCCTGCTTTTCATTTTTTCTTCTCTTTTCCTCCTGCCCCCTCCGTCATTGATCGGCCTGGAATGCCTCCTCTTGTGGGCTGGGACGCCACCAAGTCCTCGGGGGGCATTCACTGGAGTTACCCACCAGGTAGCTGGAACACACTGGTAAAATTTCTGAGCAGAGGAAGCCTCTTTTCTGTACTCGAAGGAGAGCGGAGGAGGTCAGACTCGCTTCTCCTCTGCCAGGATTGAAAAGAATCACCCAGCAGGGTCTAGGGGCTTGAGTTTGCTGGTACCTGGCTGTCATATACCCCCCAGGCCCGGCCCGGGACCGCGTGAGATTCTCACCCATCCATGGTGAAAGGACAGAACTTTAGGACAGGCCTGGCATCGGCTACTTTCTTATGCCGGGTGTCCTTCAAACACAGAATCCTGATACTAGATGGAAATTTTATCCAGAAAAAGTTTGGCAACTTTCTGTTCGTCTTCAGAATTTGGGGGAACCCTGACAGGCCTAGGAACCACTCATTCATTTCCTCTGTGGCAACAGAAGCAGAAGTCGAGCCTGAGCGAGTCTTCGATGAAGTCTGCAGAGGAAGCCGCGGCCCCGTGACCACCGCTGGGCGCCAGGGGCGGCCTGAGAGACTGGGAGACTCCTAGCAAAGTACCACAAGCCAGGTGGTTTAAAACAACAGCAATGTATTCTCTCACAGTCCTTGGAGGCCAGAAGTCCAAAATCAAGGTGTCAGCAGGGTGGGGTCCCTCCAGTTTCTGAAGGAGAGTCTGTTCCAGGCCTCTCTCCCCGCTCCTATGGTTGCCAGTAATCCTTGATGTCTCTTGGCTTGTAGACATGGCACTCCACTTTCTGCCTCTGTTGTCACATGGCTTTCTCTCTCTGTGTCCCTGTGTCCAAGCTTTCCTCTTCTTAGAAAGGCACTAGTCATTGGACTAGGGCCACCCTTGTCCGGTATGACCTCATCTTAACCTGATCACATCTGCACAGACCTTACTTTCAAATAAGGCCACATTCTTGGGTTCCAGGTAGATGTGAGTTTTATAGGGACACTGTTCAACCCACACGGAGACCCCGGAGGTGAGGAGCATGGGCCTGCGTGGACAGGGCATTGCCGAGCGTTGGTACTTCAGAGTGTCTGCAGCCGTTGGAGTTGAGCTGAAACAGGGCTCCCTGGAGGGACCTCTAGGCCACTTGCTCATGTGTGGATGAGGCTGGCATGTAACGAGCACACTGTGTCAGGCATGCTCTGTGCCGTGCCCAGGCACTGGGCTGGGGCCGAATAGGACAGGCCAGGGGACCCAAAGAGCTGGCTGACGTTCCTGTGGAGGAAAACAGATGCACACGAGGACTGAAGTCCAGGGAGGAAAAGCTGTCACCACAACCAGGGACAGGTCACATGAGCCCCATTGAATAGACTCAGAGACTCAGGGAGGGGACCTGGCTGGGGGCATTCTGACTCCAGAGCCTGTGCTGTGTCCTAGACTTGCTTACGTGCTTTAATACAGGTGCCAAAGACAAGTCCATCGGCTCACTTCAGCACACCTTTCTTAAAGAAAGGTCATCAGCATTTAGTCCTTTGGAGTCATCGGCCAGGACAACCGAGGGCTGAGAGCTTTCAGTGCTCGACACAAGCCGTCAGCCCTGGCTGTGCTCCTTTGGACTCGGGGAGCAGCCCCTCCCAGTAATGACAGGCCCCCGCCATTCCTGGTGGCACCTGCCACTGCTTCCTCTACCTGCTCTGTGGATAAAGGGCACCCATGGGGTTAGGAAGGAGAAATCCAGGCTCTTCCGGTCCTCCAAGGACTTTTCTCTATTCTGTCAGAGGCTCTGTGGTCCGCCGTTTCTAGGTTACGTCCCAGCCCAGACACCTCCTAGCCGGTGATCTTGAGCAAACAGGTCCCAGGACCTCTGTAAGCCTCACGTCTCTTCTCCTGTGAAAAAGGAGTAACGATTCCAGCGCTGCCCTAATGCAGAAGGATTAGGGGATGGCCGAGCGAGTTAAATGGCTGAAACCACCTTTATAAATCCTTCTGGTGCCTAGCACAGAGCCTGGTACACAGTAGGTGCTCAATAAATACTCACCAAATATGAGAGCGCATCTCTCAAACGAGAGTGCCTGCAATGCGGCAGTCTGAGGTGTGGCCCCAGCACGGCCTCGTGAGAGGGAGATTCTGTCGGCATTTCCTGCCTCCTGTCCGTGGGTGCACAGTCACCTGAGATGCCCAGGGCAGGGGTGGGGAGGTCGAGTGCGTGCTCCTAGCGTTGGTGGAGGAAAGATGCTGCTAAACTGTGCCCACATGACCCACTTAGTAAAATTATACCTGGGGGAGGCAAAGTGTTATGCAGAGGAGCACTGGAGGGGTCTGGAGAGCCGAGTTCTGGCCTTTCTTAGAACCCCCTATTAGTACCCTGCGCACATGCTCACTGTGCCCCATTGGTCCTACCGAGCGTCCCTTCCCCTCTGCAGACCTGAAGCCACTGCTGGCATTAGGGCCTCTGTCCCACAGCTAATGCTGGGCTTGCCTAGCCTCCAGTCCTTTGCACATGCCGGGCCCTCTGCCTGGAGCACACCCCCGCCCCGTTCCTTCGCCATGGATCGAGTCAACAAATGGTTGAATGCCTCAGACACATCCCTTCTCTGCCCCATGCCTCAGTTTCCTGTCTTTCAAATACAGGATGTGGACCGATGGATTCCTCTGGTGAGACATGAGACCGCGAATGAGTGGATTCGGGGTTTCTCCTGCTCATAGGAATGGATGGGAGTGTAGCAGCGACGGCACACGTGTTTGGAAACGATTATCTGTCACGGACACAACAATGTGAACAAAGCGGGGGGGACTTTCTGGGCACTCAATGCAACATTCCCAGTGAATGGATTAGGGGACGAGGCAGGACAGAGGCCGCCTCGGTGGAGCTATTCTAATGGCAGTTGGGTCAACCCTTCCCCACCTGGCCCTCTGCAGGAATTCCTCCCGTGCCTGTGGAGGGAAGGAGGTGTGCGTCCAGGGCCTGATACTTGACGTGCACCTGCCCACAGAACTTTCTCTGTGTTTCCATGTCTGGTCCAGAGCTCCCCTTAGTGATGCAGACGGCAGGTGCTGCTGGGGCTCATCCCCAACCTTCTGTACTCCAGGCTGTCACCAGATTTCAGGCCCCAACTTTGCCATCTCCCGGCTGTGCAGATTTGCACCTCTGAGCCTCAAACTGGAGATAGTGACGCCCACTTCGCAGGAATGGCAGGTGGCCCCAAATACATGGTGCGGTGCATGGCATGGGGCTGGGGCCCGTGATGTGGGGGCTGTTCTTCTTAGCCTGCGTATCTCCTACTCCAGCGATCAGAGCGAAACAGATCAGTGAGTGGTCTGTTTGTCAAAGCCAAAAAATGTCTGTTGTCTGAAGAATTTCGTTTTGGAAGACAAGCCCAGGTTTCGGGTCAGAACTGTATTCCCTCAAGAATGTCACGGCCGAGCATCTAGGCATATTTCCTAGGCTCGGTGACCACCCAGTCCTTTGTGCCTTCCGTGTGGACGTTCCCAGGTCAGGCTTTTTCAGACTCTCTCGCACAGCTGGGCTGCTTGGTGCATTTTGGTATCACCGTGTCCACAGAGCAGGCTCTGTCTGGCATTGAATAGATGTTTTTTCTCTCTCTTTCTTGGACGCCTGAATGGCAGTCTCCCTCCTGCGGTCCCAGAGGCCGACCTGAGTGTAAAACTCCAAAATGGACATCAGAGTGGGTCCCTAGGGTCTCCCAGGCTGTGATTATAAAGGCTGCTGAGCAAAGTTAAGAAATCGAGTGCAGAGAAAAGGCAGGGGCTTAGAGCAGCAGCCGAGTCGAGGATGGTTCAGCGTCTCCAGAAATGGGTCTGCTGGCATCCAAGCCACAGGCGCAAAGCCCCCGAGAGCAGGAAGGCCACTTGGGATCAGCCAGTTCCTGCTGCAGGCTGGAGGACCTTGTGGCTCAGCGGTTAGGAGCGTGGGTCTGGAACCACACTACCTGGACTTCAAACCCCAGCGCTTCCACTTCTTCTGGGCAGCATGCCGGACCTTTTTATGCCTCAGTTTTCCCCTTCCGGAAAATGGAGATAATAATATACTATGAGGGGAAGGTAGGCTAACATCGCTTAAGTGCATTAGAACAAGGCTCGATGCATAGTACATTAACAGTAAATAAATAAATGAATTGAGATCCAGAGAGGGCAGAGGGCTCGTCTGTGGTCTCCCAGTAAGTCGTTGCGGGCAGCCAGGCTGGAACTCATGATTTTCAGTCTCGTGGACATTCGCCTCCTCCCCCTTCCCCCTCAGTCAGACTTTTTCAACTCTGCCTTTTGCAAAGGAAGTCGCGTGACCCTCCAGCCGGCAAGAATTCAGACGGCACAGAATTTCAGAAACCTCTGGGCTGGCTGGGGGCCTGTTGCAGTTCGATTCCGCTGCTTTTTCTTTTTCCTGCTGTTTCTTTTTTTTTTTTTTCTCTTTTAAAACTCTAGAGGGTCTTCCCTTTCCTGTCTCCCAGAATAGAAAAATTAACCTTTCGGCAAAGGACTTTGAAGACTTCGGTCCCTGTTGCACGTGTCCCCCTGCACCTCCCCTTCTCTTTCTGGGCCTCAGTTTCCCCGTCAGTGAAATGAGAAGGCCCCCCCCCCGTCTTGACAAGTGGATGGCCCCCACCTGCCAGCCTGTCATCGCTTTGGGCACAAGTGTGCCGCGAGGTGCCACCCAGCACGCAGGTCCGCGTTGACTGTCAGGTTAGTGCTGACTAAACAGAAGAGGGTGACGCACCCTTCTAGGAAGCGAGGTAAAACCCACCAGAAATGCTGCCCGCTTCCGCCTGCCCCCTCCTTCCCAAGGCTGTCTGAGTCATCGCCGCTGCCTGCACCTTTCTCGCTCTCCTGCTCCAGCAGACACCCCTCGGCCGCACTGGGCTGGGGCCGGGGCGGTCAGGAGCGTCGCCTCCGCAGGCCTCGGAAATGAGGGGCCTGGCGTTTTCCTGGTCTCTGCTGGACAGCCCGGCCACGAGTCCTGCAGGCTGCCAGCCTAGGTGTGAATCCTGGCGCCCAGGGCTGTTGACACCAGCCCTCTGAGCTTCAGGCTCCTCATCTATGACATGGGTGGGTGAGCCCTGCCAGCAGGGTGAGATGGCAAGCCCAAAATGGGTGGGGAGGAGTCCTGCTCCAGCTCGTTCCCCGTCTTTCTTCCTTCCCAGGAGGCCCTGCCTCACCTGGGACTTAGCTGGGGCACAGTAGATATTGATATGCCTGAGTCCTCCCAGGCTGTGGAGGACAGAAGGACACTTGGCCAAGCAGGAAGCCTAGAGACAGACCCTCACCCATTAGGGCCAACAGCATCCTGGCTGCAGCCCTCACAGCCTTTTGATGGGGAGCTGAGGGCCCAGAAGGAGAAGGACCTAGGGTAGGGAGGCCATGGAGCCAAGACTAGACAGGTAGCTAGACCGGGAGTCTGCTCTGCCCCTGGTCCTCCTGTCCTCTGCGTGTGGCTTCACTTTCAGGTCAGCCTGGCACCATCAAGGGGACCAGCCTGGCTGGGCCTGGGAATACAGAGATCAGGGCCTGGAGTGCACTCGGAGCTGAGCCCCACCTCACTACCCCCGGCAGGGGCCTCTGGCAAGTCATGCCTACCCCGAGCCCCATTTCCTCATCTCAAAAATGGGCTTATTTCCTGCCCTTGCCCACCTCTCAAAGTTGTCACGAGGCTTCAGAGGACAGTATAGCTAAAAATCCTTCCGCAGACAATCAAGAACTGGGAACAGTTCAGATGTGAAGAATTTGATATTTGTCATCTCCCAGGGCATTTCTAGATCCCTGTCACTCAGATAGTGTCTGGTACAGAGTAGGTACAGAGTAAGTGTTGACTAGTTATCATTTATTAAGCACCTGCTACATACCAAGCATCACTCAGGGAACTTTCCATTAGGTGCTGTAACCCTCACAACAACCCCAGCAGTGTAAGTATGTCTTCATTTTACAGATAAGATAGCCGAGCCTCGAAAAGTACAGTAACTTCTCTAAGGCCACACAGCGAGTGGTTGAGGATGTCGGGATTCACCCCTACCTCTGTACCTGGGTCCTTCCAGGTGCTCAGATGGCCCCCTCGGTCACTCCCTCCACCTCCGGGGCTATGTCGGTAATTGTTTCCAAAAAGAGTTCTCAGGTAGAAGGGCAGCAGGGGTGGGATGAGGGATTTGTACAAAGCCCTAATTTGTAGCATTTGCCAATTTCCATGGTGTAAATATTCCTTACGGGCCTGATTTCAGGCAACCGACATGATAATTGTCTCATAAAATCCCTGAGAATTTAGCACGTGCCATCGCGAGCCAGTAGGAGTGGCTCCAGGGCACCTGTGCACCCCCTCTTTCGCACAGCCCCTTGCAAACCCAAGGAAGACCACAGGGTTAGCAGTGTCCCCCGGCCTGGGACAGCAGACTAAGACAAAGCAAATGGCTTGGGTGGGGATACCTGTGCTTCTAGCCCCCTCCCCCAGCCCTCTCCCACCAGAGCCCCTGGCGCTGCTGGTACCAGGTACCACACAAAGACTTGGGCACGATGGACGAGACCCAAAGATGGATCTGCAGCCCCTTGATGGAATATCAAGGGCTGCCAGCCCCACCGTGTGCGATATTCCTGCCAGGCCCGGAGCAGAGCCCTGTAAACGCTGGGATATAATGGACAATAAAAGTCACTGGAAAATAGTGGGTCTCCTAGGACCAATGTCATCCCTGCCACATGCTGCCTGCCGGAAACGCGAGCCCTGTGATCATGAGGCACAATAGTCATGTAAATATATAGGGTCTCTCGCCAGCCACGGGCCAAGATTTATTTTATTGAGACAGTAGGGGGAGGGGAAGACAACTCGAAAGGCTCTGCCATCACTTCCCAGGTTCTGGGAAAACGCAGCGGGAGCCAGCATGGCCTCTCTCATCTTTCCCAAAGGCGGGGATCCTCAAAGGGCACGGACACCTCCTGCCACGTCCACAGGCCCAGGGACCCGGTCTGCCACGAGACTGAGGTCCCCTGGAGAATGAGGACTGGCCTTATTGTGACGATCAATTTGCTGAGCAGGTCGCCAGGAATATTTGTTGCAGGGATATTGCTGTTGAATGAGCACTGGTTTTTTATGATGATAATGATAATCTTCATAGTAGCCACGGCCATATTTATTAAGCTCTTGTGTGTACCTAGGTCCTGATGGTTGGGGGCTGGCGTTTTGCCCGCATGTCCTCACTTAGTCCTCGTAACAATGCCACGGGGTGGGTCCTACATGGCCCCCTGTTTACAGAGGAAGGAACTGTGAAGAAGTGACCACAGGCCTGGCCGGAGCCCACGTGGCTGAACAGAGGCAGTGTAGGACTTGAACTTGGGGCTCTCAGACGCTAGAGCCTGTGCTGGGCTGCCTCTCTGCCTCCTCACTACCTGGCCTGTTGGTCCCAGATCAAGTGCCACCACCTCCTTGCAGCCCCCCTTGACTGGCCCAAGTTGGAATCAATGGCCCCTTCTTTGCTTCTGCAGCAGTTACACACTTTGATCTGGTCCCTACCATGACCACGTGGTCCTTCCCTGAGGGCAGGAACCCAGTCTGTCCACTGCAGAAGGTGTCCAGGCGAAGGAGGATCAGGCCTGCATTTTCGTCCAGACTCTGCCTCTCTCTAGCTGGGGCTCTTCCAGCAAGTCACATGACCTCTCAGAGCCTCGGTTTCCAGATTTGTCAATGGGTGCACTGTCTGCCTTGCAGGATCATTTTATGAGCACACGAGCTGCCAGCACTCTTGAAGGATCTGGCCTCGCACCTGGCACTTAGAGGCTGCTCTTTGTGTGACCTCCACCTCCCACGTACATATGCCACCTCCATGGCTGTGTGTCTAGGAGCCCGGGAGGCATCTGAGCCACACCCCAACATGGCTGTGGCTTGTCATGAATGGGGAGGGCAGTGTGCAGGGTGATGGAGGGCTCCCGCAGTCTCCCGAGGCCAGAGACAGCATCCCCTTAGCAATTCCAGACCTGGAAGATCTGGTTTTCCTCCCAGCAATGAGCACACGATCAGATATGGCATCCCCAAGCCCAGCCTCAGGGCCCAGCAGTGAGTCACCTCTTAAAACACATCAGGGCAGTAAGGACCCTCCTACACTGTGGAGCCCAACCCACCGTGTTGCAGGTGGGGAAACTGAGGCCCAGAGACAGGCCATGACTTTCCCAAGGCCGTGTCACCCTGTGAGAGTCCCAGGCCCTGCAAGTCCCCGGCCACCGTGTCACACACATCATGGTTCAGAGAAGAGATCACCCTCGACGAGTTAGAAATGAGCTGATACTTCCCGGCCCTGACTCGGGGTCAGTGAGGGTCTGGGGAGCGGGAGCATGATAAAGGAAGGCGTCGCCATGGCGTGGCCCCAGAAACTGTTATCACGTGCTGGCCTGTAACTCCTCATGGGGTGGCAGGACTGGATGGAGGAGACCCTGTCACCCACAGACCAAGCCACGCTCAGCCGTACGGAGATTGTGCTGGAGGCTCACGGTGACTTGGGAGGCCGGCTGCTGATAGAGGGGACTTCAAGCTATTTGTGCCCCTCAGCACAGCCCTGCCCTCTCTTCCATATCCCAAGTGGACAGGCAGGGAGTGGCTGGCAGCAAACGTGTGTGCATACAAAGACACAGAGGCTGATCAGAGGCAAGTTAGACTTCTGGAAGGTTCTGGCCACCTCAGGCCCAGGAGGAAGGCTCTGTGGGGCTGGCTTGTATTGCATGAATCTGTGTCTTCCCTGGGCGCTGCCCTGTGTCACTGGCCGGAGCACATTTGCCCCCCAGAGGCACATCTTTGCCCTGGAGGGACTTCCTCTTCAGCAGGCAGGAGGCTGGAAGCAGAAGGAAAACAGTTTAGGCAAAAAGTGCCCAACTCAGGGGCCCGACCTGGCCCACCTGGAGTCTCCTCTGCGTCCAGGCTGATGCTGCCCACCCAGCCAGGTCTCGGAGGACAGTCCTCGAGGCGTGCCACATGCACCAGGGCCTGTGTAGGGGTCCACACTACAGGCCTGTGGACGGCTGGCCTGGGCCCAGCCATGGCCACCCCAGGGGCTGGCACCAGGCATATGCCCAACAGTTGAGCCTGGCTGGAGGGGAAGGTGTGCTGGGGGGCGGCCAAGCAAACCCTGGTGCCAGAACCCAGCTCCGTGTCCCCCAGGGCCTCTGCCGCCATATGCCTGTGTCGGTCCCAGCAGTCAAGCTAAAGATAGGGTGCGGGGGAGAGGTTCGCCCAGGGTAGGGGTAGCTCTTGTTCTGGAGGAGGAGGCAGGTGCTTCTCAGAGATGGAGGGGGGCTGGCCTAGAGCTCTCCTTGACTTCCTCCCGCGTGCCTGGGGGTCCGCCAGCCTCCACGCCTCTGATCCCACCATGTCCTCCACCGGAATGCCCTTCCCCTCTGGTCCTGATCCTGCCCATCCTCCCAGGCCACCTCAAAGCCCACCTGTTGTGAGAAGCCGTCCGTGACCTTGCCTGGCCAGACGTGAGAGTCCATCAGTTTTCGTGCATTTTGCCAGCTTGTGAATATCTGTCCCTGTGCTCCGCGGTTCTCTCTTGTGGACCCTGTAAGAGCAGGGGGGTTTCCGTCAGTGTCATCTTGGAGTCGGCACTTGTCAGCACAGGCCCTGCACAGAGAGAGCAGCTGGAAGGACATGCGGAAGGAAGGGAAGGCAGGAGCACACGTGAGTCCTCAGCACCTGGATCTGTGCCTTGTTTGGGAGAGCACGGGGCCCCAGTAAGGATGTAATAATCATCAAACGGTGACTCCATCGATTGGACACCTATGAAGTGCCAGTCCAGGGCTGACTAAGCACTTTTGAGTCACATAATGCCAGGACCCTCTAGCAGCCAGGGGTGGCACATACTCTTCCTGTCCCTAGTCCTCCCTTGAGAGCAGCAGGGCACGCATAGCTGGGATTTGGCTGAATCAGGACTTGAACCCAGGGCTGCCGCCTCCCAAGGCGCTCACCTCTTAGGCAACACATATTTTCGGCTCATCTCACAAAAGAGACACTAGAAAGCGTTAAGCTTTTCCAGGGACGGCAAGAGCTTTTATGCATCTGTAGCATTTGCTGGGGTCCAGTGGGAGTGGGTGGGGAGGGAGCACCCACCAGTGGCAAAGGAAGGACCCCTGTCCCTCCCAGGGCCCTGGCCGGTTTAACCCCAGCGCTGCAGTCAGTGTTCCTGTTTCCCGTGGCGGGTCAGGGGTTGATCGAGTCTGGAGGGCAGACCCCTTTGCCTGAGCAGCGTGGGCGTGGCATGCATTTAGGAGGCTGGGTCCCAGCCAGGTGTCGCAACTGTGTGAGCCTCCTGCCTCCTGCCTCAGTTTCTGGGCGCTCCCAGCGTGGACTCCGGTGACATTCCAAGCCCGATGTCTTGGGACACGCATAGGCACACTCTCCAAGACCATCCAGTGGCCGCTGCCATCAGATTCCAGCCTCTGGTGAGCATCGGGCTGTCTGGCAATTGCGACAAGCTCCCTTCACCACAGAGGTGGCAGCCGGAGCTATTTTTGGAGCAGCCCGTGGTGGGGGAGTTTCCTTTTGGCAGTAGCCGGGGACGGGAGTCTTCAGCAGGGGAAGTCCCGTATAGAGACAGGGCCTACCCCCATTCCTTCACCGGCCTTGGCACAGAGAGGCCACCCAGGTCCTTAGAAGCCCCGGCACCGAGCGCTCACCCTCAACCCCGAGCCAAGCAGATCTTCCCCGAGCTTCTCAGGAGCCACTTTGCAAGGTACCAGCCTTTGCTCTGCCTCCTGCTGTGGGGAACCTCTCACCCTCCCCTGCCACCTGGGGCTGCTGCTACCTTTGCCCTGGAGGGTGTGCCCAGCAAGTGACTAGGAGTCAAGGCCAAGGGACCTCCGATGTCTGGGCTCACAGAGTACCAGACCTTTGCTGCACCTCTGCCCGCTGTCACTTACCACCCCCAGGTGGAGGCTGCCCATGGGCCAGTGCTATCAGCCTGACGTGACCTTTGCCACCACCGAGGTGTCGGGGGAGGGCAGTTTCACACTGAGTGATCTTGGGCTTTGTCAGAACTCCTGAGGTTACGAGGAAAGCAGAAAAAGCAATGCTTATCTTTCCGGGGTAGGTTTTGGCTGCCCGGGCCCCTTCCTGCTGTCAGGGCAGTGAGTTCTCCACAGAACTTTCTCCTGCCAGGTGTAGCCATCCCTTCAAACCTTAAAATGGGGCAGGAGAGAAAATTAGGGGAGGGCAGGGGTTCACAAATTTTCCCTGGACAGAGGCCACTGGGTGGGATGACGGCTGCTCTCCTGGGGCCCGGGGCGAGCTTTTTACAAACACCTAAGCCCTCTAGCCCCCTGGGGGCCGCTCCCCTGGGGGCCGCTCCCCCGGGCGGCTTCCTTTTGCTGTTGGTTGGCAGGACAGTAGCCTGGCCTGAAACAGGGTATAGAAGGAGAGAAATTTCTGCTCTGACACTGTCCCTTTCCTTAAACCTCAGGCTCTATCTACCCAGCGGCCCCAGGGATGAGCAGGCCATGGGGCCCCCGGCTTCTCCCTTCCGGCCTCGTGTTTCTATACCTGGTCAGCAGCCATTTACCTCACCCTCTCTCTCTGTGTCCTGCTGGGCCACAAGGTGAGCGGTCGGGTCTCTGCCATTGAGGAAATCTCCATTCGAGGGAGAGGAAAACACATGAGCAGGCAGTGACAGCACAGGGACCAGGGCTGTGGAACCTGGAGTAGCTGACTGCCTGGGGGAGTCCAGGAAGACTGCCTGGAGGAGGCGTCTCAGGTTGGGCGCTGAGGGAGGAGCCAGGTTTGTCGAGGGGCAGGGGAAGCAGAGCCTGCCTGCCGAGGCCTTGAGGAGACAGTGAGTTCATTTCCCCAGAGGGCAGAGGTCCTCGGAACCGGCCTGCCTGAAGGGCCAGAGGGTCCTAGCACGGAGTCAGATCCCAGCTTCTCCTGGCTCTGGGGGGTTTCCAAGGATCGCCCCAAAGAAATAAGATTGAAACCCAGACTATGGAGAGAGTTGGATCTGGGTTCAGACACAGGGCATGCCATTTACCAGCTGCATGGGCTTGGCGAGTCACTTGACTTCTCTGTGCCTCAGTTTCCTCGTCCGTAAAATGGGGCATGACAGACATGGCAGCAGGAACGTGCTGAGGTGCTGCAGGTAACTCCCAGGCCTTCGCCAGGTCCTGGAGCCAAAGGCCTCTGGACAGAAACCACTGCCTCGCTGCTCCCTTACCTGGGAGATGTTTACAGCCCCCACGTTTCGTTCTTCCAGAATTGGGTCTTCTTACCCGAGAAGAAGGAAGCAAAAGGTGATCAGGAGCCTCTTTGATTTGGGGAAGGCTTTGGGGAGCCCTGCAGTGTGAGGTGGGGTGCATTTTCAAGGCCTGGTGACTTCTGCCTGATGAGAGACCTCAGAGACCCTGAGGTGACGGCCAGTGTTTCTTGCCTGGGGCTTCAGGAGGGTGAGAGGAGCCCCCTCCTCTGACTGGTCAGAAGTTACTTCGGCCAGCTCCCACTGGGCGCCCTCGCGTGCCAGGCGCTAGGCGAGGCCCTGACAGTTTAGAGATGACGGCGAAGACCAGTCCCTGCCTTGGAAGGAGGAGGAGAGGGTGACAAAGGAAGCAGTGTGTGCTTGAACAGCTAGACTTTTGAGGACAAGCCCATGTGGAAGCTGTCAGTTGGGGAGGAGTAAGGGGCCTTGGTGTCGCCTGACTGTCCGGTGTGCCTGTGTGCCCACCCTGCGTGCCCACCCTGTGGGGTCTGGGTGTTTCTTTACAGAAATCCAGGCTCAGGGAGGGGGCAGGACTTGCCCAAGACCCCACAAGAAGTGCCCGACCTGAGTAGGACCCACCCAGCACCTGGTCCTGATACATGAGTGGGACCTTGCCTGGTGTCAGTCATAGATTCCAGGCAGAAGCTGGTGCGTGGAAAGGCCTGGAAGGGGCAGGGTGCCGTGTGGTTGGGTGCAGGGCCTGGGGTGGGGTGCGGAGCTGGGGGAAACACAAGCAGGCGGGCCCTTGCCAGCTGGGCAGAGCTTGCAATGCCTAGCTCAGGCGTGTGGGCCTTTCCTGGGGAGCTTGGGGTAGGGAGTGGTAGGTTGGGATTTGTGTGTCATGGTGGAGGGGACCTTCCTGTGGTGGTTTGCAGGTTGGGTCATCAGGCAGGAGGGGACTGCAGAGACCCTGCTGGGAAGGGGCCAGGCCAGTATAGGGCAGGGGCTCTGGGTGAGTGCAGACTTATTTGGGAAGAGAATTGGCAGGAATTGATGAAGAGCAGCTGTGGGCTGTGAGGGAGGGCGAGGCGGAGGGTGGGGTGAGCCTGGGTTCCTTCTGGGTCCCTGGGCAGACAGAGGGGTGACCCCGTTGCTGAGACGAGGACCTGGGAAGGGTGGGCAGAAGCTCTGATTGGCCCAGGTGAGTCTTCGGTGCCTGTGGCTTTTGGTGGATGGGGTCTGGAGCTCTGGAGAGAGGATGGGGGTGGTTGGGGGGTGAGGAGAGGCAAGCTTGGGGTGCCAGGAAAGTGAGCTGAGTGAGAAGAATGGCCCCATCGGCTGGGTGGGTACTGCATTGCCCCCCAGCCGCTGGCCTCCAGGTTCTGCAGGCCCACCCTGCGGGAGGCGGGGCCCTCTCTGCTCGGGCTCTGCCTTCCGTTTAGCGCTGCTGTGGTCCCACGTCTTAGAGAAGCCAGACTCCTACTGGTTGTGGAGCCAAGGAATCTGAGCAGCATGTGTGGCTTTGGGGGTGGGAGGTAAGGACACAGGACGCGTCAGGAAACCAAACACCATCTGCGGCTCGTCCCCTACGGCTCCCGGGCCCCCATGACTCTGGCGTGAGATCTGGCTGTTTCCTGTCAAGTGATGGATGGGTAACGTATGCTTATCCCAAGACCAGAAGAGAAGTAGGGTGGGGGTGGGGTAGATCGCAGCAGCCAGAGCCACGCCTCTGGGCCAGAATTCATTCATTAGCTCATTCATTCATTTACTCTTCCAGGGCAGCTGGACTAGGGGAGTCAGAGAGACTTGGTTTCAAGTGTTAGTTCACCCCGCTGCTGCTATGTGACCTTGGGCCCATCGCTTAGCCAGTCTGAAGTTCCGTTTCCTTCTCTGCGTAATGTGGATCATAGCCCATCAGTTTTCTCATCTGTAAAATGGGGGTGATGGCACCTCTTGGTTTTTTGGGGAGATGTCAAGTCACTCAGTGCAGAGGGGGTGCTTAGGATGGGTGTCGGCTGATGCCAAAGCTGGTTCCGCCTTGACCCCACCCGTGGCCAGGTGGTAAACTGCCTTGTCTCCTTGCGCCTCAGCTGTCCACTCCGGAGGGGCGCGTGGGGCAGGGCCAGCCTGGGGCACCTCCCTTCTCCTGGCTGGCAGAAGGCCCTGGGCCATGAGCATACATCCTGAGCTTCTGCAGCTAGGAGCCTGGTGGATAAGTGGATCGAACCTGCACTGGTCTTAGGTCATTCATCTGGGGGAAAAGAAAACCTCGTATGTGTGTAGGAGGCTGTGATGTCATGGATGGTTTTCTGCTCTGGGAAAACAACCTGCGAAGCTGTTCACTCAGCCGGAAGGACCGAGAGGGGTCCTCGGAGAAGGCGGCACGGGGCTGGGTGTTCAGCCGAGGCCGAGCCTCCAGGGACGTGGTTCCCCCGAGGGCTTGGCAGGACCCGTCGGCCTGGTAGCCGCATCGGCCTTCTCCACCTCCGCCCCCGAACAACCCCAAACAAGGGGCAGTGATGCCACTGCCTCACAGATGGACTGAGAATGTGGTGAGACTCACAGCCTCGTGGTCACCAGAAGAGCGCTGACCACATGGGCACGTGCACACACACATGCAGAAAAAGGCGGGTCACATGTTCTTTCCACCTTGGGGTTTGGAAGCAAAGTGACAAATACTTGTGCCCACACAGTCTAGTAATGCACCTCCAGACGACCCCCAACACACACAGACCCTCACACACATCGGCCCCCAAACCCATCCCAAGCCAGGTCCTTGGCCTGAGCCTCCCTGGTGTTTGGGGTCATCTGGCAAACTGGGAAGGTCAGGACCTCAACGAACCGCCGGCCTCCACGAGGTGTGGCATTTGGCAGGACGCAAAGGAGGGACACGGTTTTCCTCTAGATGAAGTTTCCAGAAATTGGGAGGCAGGGGCCAGGCGACAGTCTTGATCGGAAAGGCCACTTGGGAAACGTCAGAGCCCAGCTCAGCAGGAGCCAGTCCCTTCTAGGACGTGTCCAATTCAACCCGAGTCCCCACGTCCCCTCAGGATCACACGCTACAGAAGTAGGAGCCTTGTCCAAGGCCAGCGCAAGGAACATGTCGGTGGGCTCTGCAGAGGTAGCCACAGTTCCCATAAGTGATGAAGAAGGCGTTTGCCCCGGAGTCAGCCCAAAGGGGCCACGCACAGCAGTAGATAGAGCCCCAGCTCTGTCTCCTACCAACCATGTGGCCCTGAGCAAGTCCCTACCCATCTCTGGCCCCAGTTCCCAAGTCTGTCACATGGAGGCTATCATTTCTCCACTGCCCGGTGGTGACCAGAACTAATGACGGTGGTAGCAGCTGAAGCCTCAGAGGGCCCTTCACACGTGCCTGTTCTAAGGAGTTTACATGTCTGTTAACCCATTGAATCTCCACAGTCACCCTAAGAGACAGATCTTACTATTAGCCCCATTTTGCAGACACTAAAAGACCCTGGTCCCAAACAGGCCCTGGGCCTTAACTCCCAGGTGCATCCTGATCTGGTCCCTGGGCACCGGGTAAGTCACACACGCCAGGAGCCAGGCCGGGAAGCCACGCTGTACATTCACACGGCACCTTGGAAATTCAGGGCCCTCGCTCCCTGGAAGAGAGAAGAAAGGCCCTCTTTGAGTGGCCTGCAGGGCTGGCATTCCACGGATTCTTGGCCCTTGACTTGGGCTTGGCAGCCTGCTCCTCATTGTTCTGAGACTTGGCGAGAGCCACGGGGACAGGCAGCTCCCCGTGTTACCCAGAGGTGCTGGCATGTGTCGCGGGTCTTTGCCCCGCTCTCCATGTCATCCCTCCAAATCCATATCCCCTACCTTGGTCTTTCTGCCTCTGAGCCCCCTGAGAGGCACTTTCTGGCACGAATTTCTGGGGTAAAAGGGGTGGGTTTCTATTGGAGTAGGGACAGAGAGAATGCAATACTTTGAAATGCAGCACCTCTGGAGAGCCTCAAGAGGCAATGGCTGTCTGGAACCTAGGAGGGGCTTGGGAGTCTGAGAGCCAGATTTGTGTTCAAATCTCCCCACTGTAGCTCACTTGAGACATGACCGTGAGCCTCCCCTCTCTGAGCTTGATTCCCCATCTGTATGATGGGTCTACCAGCAGCCCCAGGATGAAGGGGAAAGGCCCGGCCCACCAAGAGCTCAGAGAACCTTCGCTGCCTTCTTCCCTCCCCTCCTTCCCTCCTCCCTTCCTGCCTCCTGCCCCTTCGCGTGCCCCTCTCTGGCACCTGGGGGGACTGTGACTTGCAGGGCCCTCCTTTGCATTCCATTAGCTTCCGGATAGAACAGCTCTTAGGGACAGTAATTTACCCAAACCCCAGAAGTTTGACAGAAAAGGCACATGGACAGTAGTGCCGCCTCCCCAGCTTGGTGCCCTCCAGCAATGGACTCTTGGGGGCTCCTGTCCATGGGGCCCCAGTGGAAGAAGATGGCCCCTCACGGCCCACTGGCCCGGGGATCACCCCTGCTCCCTCGGCACAGGCCTCGTTCTGCCGCGGAGGCGGCTCGTGCAGTGGGGAGCTGTGGAGCACAGCACGGAGATTTGAGGCAAATCCTGGCTCCTCTACCTGCGATCCATGTGACCTGAGAAAACCCCGTAGCCGCCTCGTGCCTCGGTTTCCTCATCTGTAAAATGGAACAATAAGAGACCCTATCTGGTGGCATTGTCACAACGATGTGGGCTGATAGAGCTGACGTGTAGGAAGCAGGCCCAGTGTAGTGATGACACGATTGTTGGTGTGTAGTTACTATTATTTCTGATGAGGCCAGCGGCCTCCCACGGACCGTGCCTGGGGCCGTGTGTGTGTGTGTGTGTGTGTGTGTGTGAGGTGGGAGGGGCCTCCGGAGACTGCTGCCCATGGGCACAGATGTGGGAATGCCACGTGGGGATGTGGGGAGTGACCTGTGTAAATACCCACTAGGTTTCTTCCCAGCGTGACTTGCCAAGGTCCCAGCTACGGAGTTGACAGGGTCAAAATATAAACCCAGGCCTCCTGGCCACACACAGGAGGCCGCATGAGGCGGGATGAGGGGAAGGGAAGTCAGACAGCGACTGGCCATGGTTTCCGGTCCAGGTGAGGTCTGTGAGCAGGTGGGGTTGCACCCTGGGCTGTGCTGGTGGCTTTCTGAGATAAAGACAGAACCTTCTTGCTGAAGACAGATCCCCTCCCACCTTTCCCTGGAGGTCTCCCTAAGGGCAGAGGACAGTGAACATGTCACCCTGAGGGGTTGGGGGTGCGGTGCAGCCAGAAGCAGCTGCAGAGCCTGCAGGAGTCCCCAGTTTTATCTTAAAATTCATGCACATTTTACATTCTGTTCCGTCTGTATCCGGTTTATTGTCACACACATTTCCCCCTGAGTAACAACGCTGCCTCGGGAAGCTGCTCTTGTTTATCTGTTTATCCTGGGGCTTTTCGTGCCCGGGTCCTCTCCGTGTCACCTGGGGGTGTGCGCTCCAGTGTGGGAGCTCAGGCACAGATGGTGGGCAGATGCCGAGGGGGCTGTGGTCCCATCTGCATTTCAGGGAGTGGCCTGAGTGGCCCGTGCAGAGGAGGAGGGTTTGGTGGGGAGGGCACCAGGTTCTGGAGAGCCCGCGGTCCAGGGGGAGGCAGGGACAAGCACAGCTCCAGGATGCCCTCAAAACGTGACACTGATTTGAGACAACAGAAGCAAGAGACAGCAGCGGGTCTACGTTCATCGATACACATAAGGATGAACCACATGGAACGCTGTGCATGTGGCAGGGGTCAGAACTGGTTGCGTTTCAGCAGCTTCACAGACAGCAGACCACCTGGGCTGGGCCATGCTTGGCAGGACGCTCTCCTTACCGAGGGCTCCTCTGCACTCTGTGCCATCTGCTCTATGTGGCCTTGCGTCCTGCCATCTATGTAGCATGCCGGAGAGCAGTTTTACCCAAAAATGCTGATGTAAGGTGTTTGAGGGAGGAGCCGGGCACTGGACACTAGACACTGGATGCCAGCACGCAGATTCGAGAGATTCTAGAGAGGCTTAGGAACCTTCAAGGCAGAGCCAGGGAGGCCGATGATCAAGCTCAGCAGGCGATTCAGGGCCTGGTGGACATTCTTTGACAGGTCAGAGACATCCCTGAGCCTAGGAGGGCTGGTCCCCCAACTGCTGCAGCTGGAATGAACTGCAGTTCAGAGGGAGGAAGAGTGATTTGCAGCCTGACACCCTGGGAGATCTCCGGGGTAACAACCCAGCTGGTGTTGATTCCTTTCCCACTGCCCAGAATGCCCCTGTTCAGGCGGGTGTGTGTCCACTTAGGACGGGCATGCAGCACAGCAGGGCTTGCCAACCCACTGGCCTCTCGGTTTGGGGTTTGGGCTGGTAGGGACAGCTGGGGATGCAGGTAACCAGGTGAAAGATTGCAAGAGCAGAGTCTGTCTAGGAAGAAAGGTAGGTGTTGGGTTGGCTTCTCCAGAAGTGATCCTGAGACCAGATGCGTGGGAAAAGCCTGAGGGTATGGGGGAGGCAGACAAGCTGGGGAGTGATCTCAGACCGGATCCAATGGCCCCACCCAGCTCTCCAGAGTGTAGGTTACACCTCAGGGTGTCCTGACCTGAGGCAAGGAAGGGCATTTGATTCCTAGAGACTTTGTCTCTTCACGGGTTCTAGATGAAACAGTTCCAATGGCCAGGGCCAGTCCTTAGGCTTCTGTTAAGGATGTGTCAGTGAGAGGTGCCAGGTCCAGCAGCCCGATGCAGGGGCCCTGGCCACGTGCCCACACTACACCGGTGTCTTCCGGGCATCAGCCCGTCCATCTTCTGCAGCCCTGGGGTTGCTCAGGCCTGGCCGTGGACGGAAAGCTGCTGCAGAAATGCTTGTGGACTCATGAAGGCCTGTCCTCCTGAGGAGCAGGGTTGCTCCCCTTGCATTCGGGAGGATCACCGTGGCTGGACGCCACCCTCCCCTCAGGCCGTACAGCTTCTTCTGTGTGCCTGGGCCTGGGTCCTGGCCCCAGAGGCACTTTTCTGCTAGGAGGCTGGCAAAGGCTGCCTAGGACACCAGGAGTGCAGGCGATACTGGAAGTGATACTCAGACGGCCTTTAGCTCAGTTCTGGGCACATGGTGGCGCTTAATCCCGGACAGCTGCCACAGTTACTGTGACAACTGGTGACTAGCATGCTGACTCTCCCGGGGACTTCTAATGTGGCAGGTCACATTAGACCTGCTCCCTTGTGCCCAGGGGTTCATATAGGACTGTGAACTTGGCCTTCCTAGTGTTTGGTGCATAGGGTCCAGCAAGAATGGGGACGTGGGGTCCTTTCTGCAGCTGCTGCTTGCCATCTGACTCAAGGTCTCTCTCTCTCCTGACCACCCAGGCTGCCAACCTGGTTTTATGTGGGGCTGATGATGGGAGACAGAGTTGCAGAACTGTCCCCCAAGGGGCGTGGAGAGCAGTAATGTGGAAAGAACACGGAGTCTGGCACAGGTGGCGTTGAATCTGGTGCCTCCCTTGCCAGTGGGGGTCACCTTTAGACTTTTCCCTGGACGGAGCCTCAGTTTCCCCCTCTAAGTAATGGGAACAATCCTAGCAACCTAGTCAGGACAGCACAATGGAGGGAACGTGTGTCACGCAAGGTGTCGAGTCCTAGCCCCGCCACCTCTGAGCTGGGTGACCCTGGGCAAGTCACTTAACCCCTCTGTACCTCGACTCCCACATCTGCGAGGTGGAGTGAGCGAAGGTACTCCCTCCAGCTGAGGGCTGTCGCGAGGACGGCGTGACAGGCGTGCACGTGACAAAGCCCTCATTTTCTTTTGCAGCCCGTGCCCTCGTGAGGCTGGCATGCAGGATGGCAGGTCAGCACAGCCACATGCCCCACGGAGGGAGCCCGAACCTGTGCCACACGCCGGGGCCCGCGCACCCTCCTGACCCACAGGTAAGCCCTCTTCCTCTGTCTGCAGTGCGTTGGAGCGTCTCTGGGGAACACGGATCCCTAGGCTGCTCCGTCCGTCCTGGCTGCTGGAGGAAGCCTCTTCTTGCATGCTTCCAGTGAAGGGAGCGGAGCTCACTCCCTAACCTAGTCAGCCCTTCGTTTCACTTGGCCTCTCCATGCTGGACTCTGGGTGGGATGCCAGGCCTGGCCCTGCCCCTAGGTGTGTCCATGGATCAGCGCTGCTTAGAGGGACGGGGGCGGAGAGGGGGTTGCGGACGCCCCAGGAACAGGGGAATGGGCAGGACGTTCTTGGGGTCAGGAAGAGCTTTCCTACTCTGGGCAGAAGTCTGCCTCCCTCTGTGGTCTGAACCGTGTTCTGGCCTCTTCAGCCTCTTTATCCAGACCCCACTGAGCTCAGGGACACCGGTTTCCTTCCACCTGGATCCTTGGAGAGCCAGGCAGCCCTTCGCAGCTTTGCCGAAGGTGGTTTCTGGGGTTCTGAGCTGCCGGCACACCCCACGCCTTTGCACATGCTGTTTCCAGGGCCTGGAGTGCCCCCTCCTCCAAACCTCAGTCCAAATGCCGCAGCTTCTGGGGAGCCTTCCTGTTCCACCTCACCCTCCTTCTGTGCTGCCTCCACACCTGTGCACAGGCTCTGGGTCGTGGCCATGATGGCATGCCGCCGGGAGGACTGGTTCCTGGGTCCGTCTTCCTAGACAGAATCCTCTGGGGTGGGGCAGAGGGCTCCCTCACGCCTGCTGAGTTAGTGCACTGCAGAAGCATGCAGTACGCTTGCCCAAGACGTGGCTGTGCGTGAGGCAGGTCCATGTCTGCTCCGAGGTGCACACAGCCTCATGGGAGAGATAGATAGGAAAGAAGCAGAAGAAACTCGGGAATCAGTGGAGCTCCAACAAGCCACCCGATCCGAACTCGGGGGCCAGAGAGGCTCACTCGAGGAAGTGGCATGCAAAGGCCTGGAGGAGACAGAGAGTTTAGCTGGGCAGATCCTACAGGGCAAGATGCTCTGGTGTCCTGTGGGCAGCCTGCAATGATGAAAAAAAGTAACTGTCCAGAGTTGGCTTCTATCCCAGGCCTGTGAGACCTAACTCAGAGGCAGTCGCTTTCCTGAGCCACGGAAGGATTGTCATAGCTTCTAAATGCCCAGTTCCTGTTGGAGGCCTTCAGGCGGACTGGCGTTTGACTTATGTGGGCAGGGTTGCCATGTACAGTTGTACAGGTTCTACACTGCCCAATGATGCAGGGCCAAGGAGGCAGGTGAGTCTGAAACCTTTCTCCCGCCCCTGAGCTCCCTGGTGTGGGCTGCCTCGGCCCTGAGGAGGGAACTCCTCTGCATCATCAAGCCGTGCTCCCTGGTGCGGGCTGCCTCGGCCCTGAGGAGGGAACTCCTCTGCAGATCGACACAGAGGCAACATGAACTAGGAGAAACTGTGTGCGGATGTGTGTGTGTGTGTGTGTGTGTGTGTGTGTGCGCGCGCGCGCGCACAGTGCACCAGGATCCGAAGGCATCTATGCTGTTCATACTCTCCATTTCTGTTCCTGGCTGAGGGGCCCATTGCTTGGGTGGGATTTGGGGAGGCAGATCCCAGAAAGCTGGGCAGCCCGTGGACACTGATGGTCCAGAGTCCACCAGGACATCTCACTGACGGCGGGGGGCGACAGGGCCTCCTCGGGTAATGTAGCAATTTGTCATATTAAGTCATTCACTAACAATTGAGTCCCTCTTGATTAATCTCCCAGAATTAGCCAGTTGCATTTTGAGCAATTAGGGTTAATTACAGCCTCATTTGGCAGAAGAGAGAGCCCCGTAATTATTTCGCAGACAAGGAGAGGAGGTGCTGGCTGCCGCGGCCGTCCGTGGCGTCTCGTCGCACGTGTTGGAGGGGTAACGACATAGTTAAGTGTAATTAGACACGATTACTCAGCGCTGGCTGGCGGCTGGCGGTGAAGGTGCCCCCGGTCCCGCCAGCATCTGGCCAGGTCACAGCAGTGTCGATGCTGGGGCCGCTGTAGATTAAGGCTGGAAACAGGACGGTCAGGCACTTTCTCTCCCCTCGACTCCCGAAACACTGGTGTTGAAACACTGTCTGGGGAGATATCAGGGCCTGAATCTTGCCTATTCCAGGACATAGAAACACCTCGGATTGACAGCAGAAGCATTTTCCTTTATGGCAGGA
>NW_006441061.1:1207738-1222565 GCF_000325575.1 Pteropus alecto
CTCCGACTGCGAGAATGCTGTGCGCTGGACCAGGCCGGGTTCCGTTCCCAACTCCATCCCTCACCAGTCAGGTGATACTGGGTGGAAGACCTCTCTCAGCTCAGTTTTCTCATCTGTAGAACGGGGCCGTGAACACTGCGTGCGATAGTATACCTTAAACATCCAACATGGCATCCAACAGTGTGGGTGTTAAGGAAATGGTGTCCTACGTTTTAAAATTCATTTTAGTTTTCATGGCTAAAGAATCCAGAGCTGGAAATACCCCCAATGTAGAAAGGACAATTTAGCAAAACACTTAGAACCTGTTTTTTTTTTTAACCTTCTCTGCCCAAGGCAAGTGGTTTGTTCATTTCAAGGAGCTTTCTAGCTCGGAGAGCTGTCGGCATATGAAAATTTGTTTGCTGAACCCGGCAGAATCATATGTGAAATTCATATGTACTTGGGAAAGCTGAACATGCTTGCTTTTATTGAGGTTTTGGATTAATGAATGAATAGAGTTGAGAAAAAGAGCCTAAAATGCTCTAAGCTCTCTAATTTTACCAGTTCGCTACAGAGCATTTTCATCAGGAATGAAACGCAAGGCTCAGCTGACCTACTAAGAACCACATGAATTTCCAAGAAGAAGAAAGGTGTTCTTGTCCAAGAAAGCCCTGGCTAATGGCGTCTTCCACCTGGAAAGTCTTTGCAGACCCGTTTGGGACCTGCCAAGGTCCATTCTATTCAGCACTATTCAGAGAGAAAGGAATGTGCTTAACTTTGCAGGGGTTGGGGACAGCTGTCACTACATCAGCACGGCACAGGCCCAAATCTTTATGAAAAATTTCCCAAACCAATGATGGTAGTTAGATAAGATTTAATGACCAAATATTAACAGCCATTAAAATTCAAGAAGCGTTTGCTTGTTGTAAATTCAGCAAGTGCTCGTCTCGTTTCAAAGACAGAGACCAGTCAGGTTAGATAAGTGTTTAGAGACTGGTGCTTAGGTAAGGTAGAATGTCCAGTGTTTATGAAAGGCCTGGAATCCATGCTGTGTCGTTTGGAATTGACTCTGTAGCAAATGAGAAGCCCACTAAGGATTTGAAGTTGACGGGAGCTTGGGTTTTAGATCACCGGCAGCTGGAGCTCAAGACACAAGTAAGGTAGAAATAGGAGGCGGCAAGGAGGCTGCTGCCCACACCCAGGTGAGATGATGCTTTGGTCTTAAATGGGCTAGACATAGGAGGGAAGATTCCGGAGACTTCCAGGGGAAAAACTAACTGTTCTTGGTAACTAAAGGGATGAGGGAGATGGAAGTCCAGGATATGGCCAGCCTTCTGGGTGGTGGCTGATGCTCTGTGTGGCTTCGTTCTTCAAGGCTTTACTTGTCAGTCATTGGGAGCTGGTTCCAGATTCTCTCATTTGTGTTTTTAAGCTGAGCTCTCTCTGAGCTCGGCTAATAAGGATCGGCCTGGGGGAGCCGCTAGAGTTGAGATGATTTTAGGCTTTGTTATCAGGTGTCTTCCATGCTTTGGGCATCTCACTCACTGCTCCTGTCAAGCTGAGTGTAGATATCCAGGTTGAGACAATCATGGTGGTGGTTGCACCGATAGTGTGACACCTGGCACTTAATCTCGTTTTGTCCTTTTACCAACTGGGAGAAGTGGCTATTATTTCGCACTGAATTTTGCTAGGCGGTGGGGGTGGTGGACTGAGATAAGTAACTCGGTTTTTTTGCTATGAAGGGACAGAGCCAGGAGTCACTCCGGTCTTATGGCCCCATATGCACCTTCTTGCCACAAATCTGCAAGAGGGAAGATTGGCTTTGGGTTTGAAATTAGCCAGGTCATGAAGAGCTGAGTGGGGCTGGCCTCGGAAAGAGCCTGACAATATGGACTCTCTGTGAATCATGGCCTTCTTTTGTGCGAAGGCGTATTTAAAACACATCGCCATATACACATATACTGAATCTATGAGAAGTTCCTTACACAGGATGTCAGATGTCTTTAAAGGTGAAATTCGTTTACAGGAAATGTCATTCTGATGAAATGTGCTTTTTAAAATCATAGAAACGGTTGCCTTAAAATTAATGATGCATTGCAAATATCAGGGAAAAAGGACCCATCCAGTGTAAAGATGATTAAAATTCAGGTCAGAAGTCTGACTTAGTCAGGCTAAATTTTTTAATGAGATTTCAGAAAATTAATTGGGCGAATGCGTTTTTATTCTTTTAACATGTAATTTTATGCTCCTGTTTTTTTTTTTTTAAAAAAGGATTTGTCGATGGCTGAGGCTTATCGTGGTTCAAACATTTTAAACTCAAATTAGCACAGGGTGGGGGTGGCATTTGTGGCCTAATTTGATCTGACTGGGAGAAGAGAGCTGGCTTTCTCCGAGCTTTCTGGAGTGGGGGTGTCCTGGCATGGTTTAAGGCACCCCTTCCCCATATGTCTGGCCTTGGCCAGAGAAGGCTGGCGGCATTTCTCAGGAGGGTGGGATTGGAGATAGAGGTGACTCAGGCACCTGGGCCATCTCCTCGGCGGCTCCAGATCCCTCCAGAGCTACTCCCAGAGGTCTCTCCTCTCTCTGAGATCGTGCATCCTCCCTCAGGCCCCCTGGCCAGCATCCCTGCCCCCTCCTTCCAGTCCCCCACCCCATCTCCTCTCCCTGGTGGGGAGAAATAAGGGGCTCCTACCCTGAGGAAGGTGGGTGAGGGGTTAGAAATTGCCTCCAGTACCCATAGCGCAGCCATGTGAGGCCAGCCTATTGCCTAGCACGGCCCCATGGCAAACAGTCCCAGAGGACTCGTGAGGTCAGAAGGATGCTGGGCCACGCCGGCCTCTCTGCTTTACTGCAGCCAGGAGACCGTGGGTAAAAGACGTCTCTGAGCCTCAGTTTCCTCGTCTGCGAAATGGAGCTGCAGAGACTAAGTGAGCCGGTTCTCTCTAAACATCCGGCATGGAATCTAATATCGTGGGTGTTAGGGAAATAGTGTGCCATTGATCTTATCCATATATTTTAAAATTCATTTTAGTTTTCATAGCTAAGGAGCCCAGAGCTGGATACACCCTCGATGGGCATGAGAACTCCCTGTGCTTATGCCCTGGGCCCGGCACTCACCTGGGTGCACACCCTGCTGCAGTTCATCCCCAGCCCCCTGGAAGCAGGTGCTGCTGCTCTACAGACATTCCTCAATGCCAGTAATAATAATAATAACAAACAGCATTTCCCGGGTGCCAAGTGCTTTCATTCATTCGTTCATTACCCAAGGCCCACAGGCAGGAAGTGGCAGAACTGAGATTTGAACCCAAGCTTTGAGGCCCGAGTGTCAGTGTCTCAACCAATTGTCACCTCTCTGCCAACTTGTGCCCCAGGGATTGTGTTTATTTCCCCCAGGAGCTACTGTGGGGTCCCACCCCCATCTGGACAGTAAGCGTCAGATGAGCAGTTTTCAGAAAGGCCATCAGGATTATTACTATGAGCCACCATGGTACAAGCTGCCTGAGAGTAACCTGCCCACCACAGGAGCTTGGTCCTCTAATTAGGTCGAATGGGTTGTGACAGGAAATGCAAATCTGGGTCATTGCATATGCAGATGTGCAGCTGGAATGTCAGCGCTGCCTGCTGGGATGTCAAGCCACATCCTCTGGGAGCATCCTGCGGTGGCTGTGGAGTTGGGCAGCTTGGCCTCTGGGGCAGGGTGCAGAGTGCTGGGGACTCCAGCCACTTGTCACTGGGAGAAATAGCCCAGTGTTCCCGGTCTGGGGACCCCTGGACATCATATCCTCCAAACCCTTCAAGTCCCAGCGGGGAAGCTGAGACCCAGAGAGGGGAGGGACCCTGCCCATGTCACCCGGGAACACACCTGGCTCTAGACTGTCAGAGGGTCAAGCCCCAGCTCACTACTGGCTAGCTGTGTGACTGTGCCTCCGTTTCCTTATTTATAAAATGGGATTAACAAGCCTTGCTTTATAAGGCTGTTAGGAGATTAGTCATAAAATCTGTCGAAGCAGCCAGTACAGTAACTGAACATAGTAGCTACTAATACACGATGACATGTCATTATTTTCATGAGTATGTGTGATTCCTCCAGGTGCTGAGAAAATGGCCTTTTTCTGAGGGAGTGTGATTTTGGCCGCACTCATAGAAGTGACAGTGGATTGGTCACAGACTCCCACTTGTGTGCCAAGCTGCTTTGGGCATTTTTCACTGTGTCGTTCAACAAACATTCCCCTAGCACTTAGGCAGGTCGGAGCCTCGGCTCAGGGTACACGGAGGGGACTAAGACTGGGGTGCACTTTCAGAGATGCCCATGGTGGGGGGCGCTCTGACAGTGGGGTTGGTGACCAGAGTCCCTCCTTCACCTTCGAGGGGCACCACTGGGAAGTGGCAGCAGCCTCCACTCTGGCCCAGCTGGACACTGATGCCCCTGTCTGTCCCCTGTCTGTCCCCTCCAGAGGCACCCGAACGCCCTATCTTTTCGCTGCTCGCTGGCAGACTTCCAGATTGAGAAGAAGATCGGCCGAGGGCAGTTCAGTGAGGTGTACAAGGCCACTTGCCTGCTGGACAGGAAGACGGTGGCTCTGAAGAAGGTGCAGGTGAGCCAACGACTTCATGGGTTCAAAGCCGCAGTGCAGGAGCGGCTTCTGTGTCTAAATATTGTGGTGCCTGGCCGGTCCCTTTCTCTCCTCCCCTCCCTGCATTTCCTCTGAAGAGGAGGGAATTAGTCCCCAACGCAGTGGGCTGTGAAGAGAATCAGGTGGGCTCCTGTCCATAAAAGCTCACTGTGAGCCATAAAGGAAAAGAAAAATGTGCATGCACTGAGCACCTGCTGGATACTGGGTCCTGCTAGGAGCTCACGGAACCTCAGCAACAGCCCCGTGGGTGGGGTGGGGATTACCAACCCGCTTTTCAGATGAGGAAGTGACTCGCCAGGCCCGGAGCAAGCTAAGTCCCACTGACCTCGGTGCCTGGACGCTGGTTGGTTCTGGGCTTGAGTGTCCTTCCTGACCTCTGTGTGCCTCCGAAATGAGGGGAGGGAGTCGAGCAGACAGGTTTTAAGCAGCAAAGTCTAGTGGACAGCAGTGGGCCCGTTTGCCGCTCTCCTGCAGGAAATGGTTTAAACCTCCGGCAGAGCTGCCTGAATCCCTGATTTGCTCATTTGTCTTTAAAGAGTGAGATTAGCAGCCTGGACAGAGGAGGCCCAGGGAGAGGGAAGGTGACTGAGATGCAGTCACGGGGTGGAGAGCTGGGCCAAGAACTCTGGCCTCAGGACCTCAGCATGATGGTTTCTGTGTTGGTCTGTGACCCGCACACGGCTTGTCATTGCTGAAGGAGAGACAGGCTCCTCTGTCCAGAAGAGACCTGTTTTCTACCCTTTGTCTCCAAGGAGGGGCTCACCTGGGCTCTCTTTGTCTTGCTTTGTTTGTGCCATGATGGGGTTTGTGGTGGGGCTGCCGCCCTGTTGACCTTCTGTCTGTTCCTGTAAGTCAGAAGGTGCTGGGAAGACCCACCCCGAGTGGGCACCAGGGGGCACACGGTGCCCGGGGCTGTGCTGCATCGGCTCACTCTGTCCACGTGACAACCTATGAGCTCAGGCCATCGGCCCCATTTACAGAAGTGGAGGCTGAGGCTCTGAGCATGTTTCCTGGCCTGCCCTGTACTAGCGTGTGACTTCACAAGTCATTGGTCTTCTCTGGGCCTCAGTCTCGTCCTCCGTACATCGGCAGCAGTAACTCTTGCCTTACGGGAGTCGCCATGACGATTCAGCATCAAGTGGCCAGCTTGGCGCCTGGCACACGGCAGGCACCCGCTAAGCAGAACTGTTGTCCAGACAGGGGAGGGGGCGGTCCCTTGGCGAGGAAGCGGATAAACTGGGACGCTGGGGGCTGGGGTTTAACCATTCTTTTTCTTTTTCCTCTCCCCCCAAGATATTTGAGATGATGGACGCCAAGGCCAGGCAGGACTGTGTCAAGGAGATTGGCCTCCTGAAGGTGAGTGCCCTGAGCAGGATGCACTCCTGGGGACAGGCCACTCTGTGGACAGACGTCCTCAGCTTATCCGGAACTAGGCTTACTGGAAGGGAAGGGACAGACATGAGGGGCCCGTCCAGGTGAGGCATGCGGCGTGGGGACGGTGGGGGAGCCTGCGGTCCCTTTTCTCCTCCCTGCTGGTTTCCCCAGAGTAAGAAATGATAGGATGCGACTTGGCCCTGGCCTGGGGCTGCCCCCTCCTGTGGATCTCTCCCTACTCCCCATGCCTGGGATCTCAGAGGTGACGGAGGAAGAGAGAAGGTGTGGGCTTTGAAGGCCCAGGAGCCCCTCACTCACTAGCCATGTGGCCGTGGACAAGCTGTTGACCATTCGGAGCCTCAGTTTCCTCATCTGTACAAGGGGGTGAAGACAAGGGTGCTGGCTTCAGACTACTGGGGGGCTTAGTGAGTAGACGCCTGGAGGAGCTCGGTGAGGTGCCCGGCGTGTGCCGAGTGCTGGGTCAGAGTCAACCCTTGCCGCCACAGCCAGGCAACGCCAGCCTATTTCCAGAACGCCAGTCCAGCTCCCCGGCCTGCCCATGGGAAGTCAACAGGATGTGCCAGGGCAGGAGGTGTTTCCTACAAAACAAAGGGAAACACGGTTCTCAGAGGGGCCACGGGGCGGCATCATTCGTACCGTTCATGCCAGGACCCGAAGCCCAAAGCCTCCCAGGGCAGAGGCTGCCAGATGGGGGGCAGGGAGGTGGGCTCCGCTGGGACGCAGGCACAGTTCAAGTATCCGGATATTCAGCACAGTTTTTAAGCACCACTGACACTGGTGCTCGACATGGGATGCAGCCCAGTGGGGAAGACAGATCCTAGACAGACAGACTTGTTCTGTATCAGGGACAGGAGGGGCCACAAGTGCAGAGATTTGGAGAAGAGGGGACCTTGCACGGATGCACCCTTTACTCTCAGCCCTGCCCACCACCCTTTCCTCTGGCCATGGTCCATCCCTCAGCAGCCACCACCACAGCTAGGCCTGGCCCTGGGCCTCAGGGACAACCCCGTGAAGCTTGAAGTCTGGCGGGAAAGAGGGAGGTGACAAGATCTGATCTCAGGGGAGGGGTGGGCGTGGATTATAGGGACCCAAGAGAGTGCGAGGCAGGCAGAGGTCGCCAGGAGGAGGCACACTGGAGGTGACTCTTAGGTGTGACTCCGTCCTGAACCCCACATGCTTGAAGCCAGGGTGGGGAGCCTTCTGCCTCTCACAGTCACCCCTCTTCCACTCACAAACCACTGCCAAGCGAAACCCAAACACTCGCATCTTTGGAGTACTTTCTGTGCCCCTGGCCCAAGTGTGCCCCCTTTCAGACCCTGCTGGGCTCTCCAAGAGGAGAGGACTCCAGGGGACAAGGGTCTGTGCTCACGGAACAGGTTCTCGGCTCGGCCTGGGCCCTGGCCAGTCCCTTCCCTCTCCAGGCCTCAGGATTTCACCCAGTCGCCCAGCCTGTGCCTTTGCAGACCGACTGGGCGTTTGGGGGAGCACTTGCTTCACGTCCTGGCCTCAGCCCTGCCCCAGGAGAGGGGAGGGGGTCTCCTCACTTCTCTCCCCAGGAGCCTGCACCTCAACGGAACAGCGCCCCTCCCCCCCACACACACCCCTCCCCTCACCCATGGAAGTCTTTAGTTTCCGTCCAAAGCCCCCTCTGATTTTTCCAAGTTATTTGAAAACCTGTGATGCCCAGACCTCTGATGACCTGGGTGGGTTTTGGGGAGCCCTCCCTGGCAGAGGGGAAGATTTCCTGATGAAGTAAGCTCTGAGGAGGAGATTAAAGAACGGGACGTTCTCATTTGCAATAGTAACAACAGCGCCAGGACTTTATAACATGCTTTAAAGATTTTAAAGCATTTTCAACTTTTCGACCACTTATTTTGATTTATTTATTTATTTTTTTTGGTAAATGAAAACATCTATAGAATGTGATGTGTGCTGAGGGCGGCTGATGCTTTGGACAGTGTTAGCTCTGGAGAGACCTCACAACAAAAACTGGGTGAGGTGATTTTTGCAAAGGCACCAAAACAATTCAGTGAACAAAGGAAAGACTTTCAGTTCAGGATGCTGGGAACGCTGGACATCCAGGTGGATAGAAGTGAGTCTGGAGTCCTGCCTCACGCCATGCATGAAAATTAGCTTGGAAAGGATCATAGACCTAAACATAGAAGCTAAAACCGTAATATAGCATTTGCTGGGCAGTCCAACAGGACAACCCTGTGAGATGCGCTAGTGTGGGCTGAGGGGGTGGGCAGGAGCAGGGGGCCTGAGGACTAGGACATGCATTGGGCACCAGAGTGGACTGAGGTCAGTCTCTGGGGCTTCAAGGGAGGGGCAGACATGTGGGGGTAGAGCCAAGGCCAATAGCAGAGGCCTCCTCTGGCCCCTGGGGGCATATAGAGGGGTCTCCCATCAAGGGCTGGCTTGGGAAATGAATGGGTGGGGGATGGCTTGACTGTGAAGTCTGCCAAAGTCCCCCCTCATTTTAGAAACCAAGGACAGGCACAGGTTGGCAGGCAGCATAGGTGCACAGCTCTCTCCCAGCAATGTCCAGGCCTTTTATTTAGAAACTGTGCTCTAGACTGGCCCCTGGCCATCAGCTGACAGGAGCCCCAGTGGCCAGGCCAACTGTACTATGGCAGAATATCAGAGTCTCCTCTGCTTTCCCCGATCCTGGAATCATTTTGAGGTCAACAGTCAGTTTCGGTTACAAACAATTGCCAGGGTCTCCTCTTGGCCAGGTAGGGGTGACTTCTAGCCAGTGGGGTACTGTCCTGCCCGGGCTCCCCACACATAACCTCAGCAAACATACAGGTCCAGTGGTCAGGCCAGAGGCGTCTGAGCACATCACTCAGGGCAGCTCCCACACCAGGAATGGTTTTTACCCCCCAACCCTCCACCCCCCCAAGATTCCACTAGGGATGGGTCAGAAATTGACAAAGAGCAGGAAGGAAGAAGGAAGGAGGTGAGCACTTCTGAGTGCCAGCTGCAGGCCCGCTAAGCACAGCGACAGAGGGGAGGGGGCCCGGCCCACCCTGGAAGGTCATAGGTGGCGCTGATGAGGAGGAGAAAGAGAAAGATCATTCCCACAAGCATCTGAGGAGTCTCGGCTCCGAGCCGTCACCGTGGTGGACATTTCAAGGCTATTATTCCATCCGTCTTCGCAAATGCTCCTCGAAGCATTTTGCCTGTTTAACGGATGAGGAAACTGAGACCCAGCAATGCAAAATGGCTTTCCCAAGGTCACCCAGGTCTACCCGACTCCAAAGCACAGGGCTTTCCCCTAAAGCACTCACCTCTCCGGCAAATGCCGGGGCCTTGCCAGCTGGGTGCCAGATGCTGGGGCTCTACCATCTCTCACTGGCTCCACCTTCCCCCCACCCGCCTCTCTCCTTGGGCAGCAACTGAATCATCCGAACATCATCAAGTATTTGGACTCATTTATCGAGGACAACGAGCTGAACATTGTGCTGGAGCTGGCCGATGCAGGCGACCTCTCACAGATGATCAAGGTGAGGGTGCCTGGCGGGTGGGTGGGGTCTGAGGGCTGCCCAGACATGGGGAGACCCTCCCCAGCTCAAGTTCCTCACTGATTCAGCCTCAGATGGGGTAGCCCCTCGGAGACACTCAGCCCCCCTTGCCAATGCCCACAGGCCTCAGCCATGACCTGGTGAGTGCCTGATCGGGGCCTGTTCCAATTTGCTGGAAGAGGGTCAACCATAGACAGAAAGGACCCCTCTGGCTGTTCCCACTGCCTCAGCCTACCCATGGGCTCATGGGTCATTCTCCTGCCTCTCAGAAGGAATAGGCACAGAATCCTGCGTTAGCTCAGACCCCAGCTCACAGAATCTGGGAAAATATCTTATGGGTCCAATTGCCTCATTTTACAAAAGGGAAAACTGAGCCCAGAGAAGTTAAGAGACTTGCTTGAGGATACCCAGCGATGGGGCGACAGAGCCGGGCCTGTGGCCCAGGTCTCTCTTCCTCAGCCTGAAACCCTCCAGCAGACATCATTTTCCTGAGGGGCATCTTCATGGGCAAGGCCAGGGGTATCCGAGAGGTCGATTGACTTGCCAGGCCCCACCGGCAGGCTTAGTACCAGGCCTGGCAAGTCACCCCACGACAGACCCCACACCATCCCGCCCCTTTGCCCCGCTCCTGGGACCCAGGAGCAGGCCCACCATGAGTCCAGACTCAGGGACTGTCATGGCCCCGCTGACAGAGCACTTACCGCGGGCCACAGCCGTGCCAAGCACATGCGTCACTGAGGAGCCCGTTCTATCCTCAGATAGCAAAGCTCTGAGATGTTTAGTCACCGGCCCGAGGCAGCACAGCCTCTAAGCAGGACCCTCAGGCCTGAGGCCTCAGCCCTGCTCCTGAGGAAACTGCTTCTCCCTCAAGGCTTGGCCTGAGTCCGCGGGCTGCTGTGGGGGGCCCTCACTGCCTCCCTCCCTCAGGCCAGTCTGTCGGCTCCTGACCAGGCCTGGGCCGGCTCGGGCCCCGCCCTGCTCCCAGCTACTCTTGCAAACGGAGCCAGACACGGACTCTCTGTCTTTCCCACCAGGCACTGGGGACTGAGCAATTGCTCGGTGCTTGCTCTTCTGAAATTCGGCTCCTAGGAGGAATACGGCGTCGCTGGGGTGGCATTACTTGAGCTGTTATCACCTGCTTTTATATTTCCGTTGACATATTAATGCGTTCGCAGGGATGTTAATCTCCACGCAGATCTCTGGTGGGAACAGATGTGCTATGCCACATCTTAGATCGTCCCTCTCCCCCGCTCACACTTTCTCCTGCGTGTGTCACTCTGCTACTGAACATGCGTGCACCCAGCACCCACTGTGTGCCAGGCCCCGTCCCGAGACCTAGGGACGCTGCCGGCCTGGGCACCGCCCTCAGGGAGTTCGTCTTCTAACAGGAGGGCAGACCCGTGAATGATCTGCCGGCCAGAATAAGCCAAGTTCAGGGCCTGTGGAGCCCAGGAAGGCTTCCTGGAAGAGGTGACACCTGAGCAGAGACTTGAAGGGAGACCCAAAGTCTAGTGGTGAAAGGTCTCATGCAAGGGCCCAGAGGGATGAAACCCAGACACTTTGGTCCAAGGGAGCGCTGGGTGAGGTGAGGGGAGGCGGTGGGCAAAGGGGAGGCGGTCGGACCGCCCAGGGCCTCCTGTCCAGGTCAGGATTCGGAGCCTCGCCCTGAGTCAGTACGAGGAGAAGTTTCCTAACACTCGTGGTGGGAAGTAAACAGCTTTGTGCCCTAGGAGAAAGACTGGATGCCCCACAGAGGATGGGTGCGGGGGAGAGAGGGAACAGGGGGAGGAGCATAGGTGACAAAGAGGAGACCCTGGACTGTGGCCTACGCCGGACTCCAGAACCTGGAGTCTGACAGTTGGGGGCAGGGGTGGCTGGGCAAATCGAGTCTCTCCCTTCCCTGAACCTCGGTTTCCACGCCCGTCCCAAGGGACGCGTGAGGAGGGCACGGTGGGCCCGCAGGGCTTGAGAGGCCCCTGACCAGCAGGCCCCGAGTCCCAAGAGCCCCCAAACTCAGGGGCAAAGCAGCAGCTCCATGGCCATGATGCTGGCATTATTTATGGCGGATGGTGAAGCCGGGAGCTGCCGCCACTCCGAAACCCACCAGAGACTTGGCGCCTTCCCGATAAATGTCACACGGCGCTTATAGGACGTGACATTTAGAAAATCACCACTCACGGCCGTGTGCATCTCGCTTAAATGCTATAATGAGGATTAGCTAACATCGTGGTGTAAATAACACTCCAGCTCGGCCCACCTCACAAGCCCAGGGGGACATGGGGGACCTGTGTTGGGGGATCTGGGCTGGGAGCCTGGGGCAGCTCACCCATGAGGTCCCTCTCCTGGGTGGAGCCCTGGGAGAACCTCGTGGGGCTTTAGTGCCGGGCCAGGGGCTTCCGGTTATGACTATCCTACTATTGGAGGTGCTCAGATCCAACCCCAGCTGGGTGGCCCTGAGCAATTCCCAGACCTCTCTTGGCTTGGTCCCTCCTCAGGTGGTTACTGGCATCGTTAGAAGTGGGTTAAAAGTCTGAGCTTTCTCGGCAGAAGGCCTGGGGTTGAGCCGTGACTGTGTCCCTCACTAGCTACGGGGCGCGGCCCTCCGTTTCCTCGTCTGGAAGACAGTGTCGTCATCCCTGCTTAGGGCCCAGCACAGGCGCTGCACGTGGCAGGTGCTCAGGTCCTGTCCTCCACCTCACGCCCCCTTTCCCAGGCCGGGAGTGTGTCCCCAGGCAGTCCTGGTCTTCCGTGTGCCAGAGTGACAGTCCTAATGGAGGGGCCCATGGCGTGGCCTCTGGCTGCTCTGGGGAAAGGTGACTGGCTGCTAAGGAACAAAAGCCCCTGGGCGGAAACCTGGCACTCAGGTGGCTGGCGTGAGTCACTGCCCTGCCCCAGCTCGCAGGGGACGCTGCTGGGATGTTGGTCTGAACCGTGGACTGGGGAGCCTCCTAGTTTACGCCCTCCATGACCTTTGTTTCCTTACAGCTCACTCAGTGCGGCCTGGGTGGTTTGGGGTCTTTGGTTTTGGTTTCCCGAGCATTAAATATGGTTTTTCAGGCAATGAAGTAGATAAATGCCTATCGAAGCCTAGGGTCCATTTGAGAATGTCAAGCCTATTTTCTTGGGGTTCTTGCTGTGTTTATGAAGGATCACGTGGGCTGAGATTTGCCAGCTCTGAGGAGGTGGGGGAAGCTGTGATTTAGCCACTAGGCTCGTCTTAGATGTCCCCGTCCTGGGCCACGCCAGCCCATTCCCACAAGGAGCTCCCTGTTGGGCAGGCGGAGGAGATGGGCCCGTGTCCAGGAGATTCCATAAAAAGTGTGATGCAGGATGCAGTCCAAGCAGGATGCAGGAAGCAGTCCAGGCATCCGCTCTGGGCCAGGCTTGCCCCCTGCCCCGCCCTCAGGAGCTCACCGCTGGGCGGGGGGTGGGCAGAGGACCGCGGAGGGCAGCCTGGGCTGGAGCAGAGATGTGAACACAGCACCCTGCATTCCACGTTTATTGTTTGTCCAGCAGCCTGACCGCCCACCCCAGCCAGGCTCCAGCTGCCTCTGAGGACAGGACAGGGCAGAGCCCTGCAGCTGCCCTCTCTCCCAGGCCCGTCACCTACGCCTGTCTGTCTGTCTGTCTGTCTGTCTCCCCCACCTCAGTACTTCAAGAAGCAGAAGCGGCTCATCCCCGAGAGGACAGTGTGGAAGTACTTCGTGCAACTGTGCAGCGCCGTGGAGCACATGCACTCACGCCGGGTGATGCACCGCGGTGCGTACACGCCGGCCCCCTGGGCCGTGAGGCCAGAGCCAGCAGAAGGCCAGGCACCCCGGGGCCCACGGTGCAGGCTTCCCTTCCGCTCCTCCTGGCTCCTTGGGACGTCCCTGAGGAAGGTGGATCACTTCGTAGTCCCCAGACAAGTGGGTGTCGAGCATCTTCCTGGCCTTAGCGGAGCCAGAGGATGGGCACATGTGAGACCTTGAGCTCGAGGCTCACACACGCCTCATGCCTGGTGCCTCAGGCCTCCCCATGGTGGAGGCACCAAAGGCCAGGTAGTCACATGGACCCCAGGGGACATGGGCCACACTCAGTGTATCATCTCCAGCCCCCAGCACCATGCCGGGGCCAGCACGGAGGGGATCTCAGCGAGGATGGGTGGAGGGGCTGGCCACTTCCAATACTGCTGCCAGCTCTGCCCGGGATGGCAGAGGAAGCATCCCAGAAAAGAGAACTTTTAGTATGGGCTTTGAAGTCTTCGTAGGAGTTGGCTGAGCAAAGGAAATGAGACATCTACAAAGGAATGTTTGCGAAAGGTGACGTCATCCTGAGTGGTGAGGAAGAAGCCTGCAGGGTACCAGGAAGGGTGCTGGGCGCTTTGCTTAGGTTACTTCACAGGTTCACTCCACCTGTGTTGACCAGCGTCTGCCGTGGCGAGGCACCTGCCAGTCACTCAGTGCGGGCCGGGTACCGCACTGAGCGCTTCCGTCACTTGTTACACAAATTCTCCGAGTGGATGAGTGAGTGAGAGAGTGAGAGGGAGCAGGACAGGACCCAGGCCTGGGCCCCCCAGCACCGGAAGGGCCCCCCATCACTGCCCGACCCCTCTATCCCTCAGACCCGCATCAACCCCCTTCTTCTTCCCCTGCAGACATCAAGCCCGCCAATGTGTTCATCACGGCCACGGGCGTCGTGAAGCTCGGCGACCTTGGCCTGGGCCGCTTCTTCAGCTCCGAGACCACCGCAGCCCACTCTCTAGGTAAGGGGGTCCGATCTGTCTGCACCCCAGCAGCCCCCAATCCTTGGTGACTCTGGGGGAGACGTGACATTCTCCCCACAGTGCCTTTGGTTAGTTAGTGCAGGAAAATACCTTTTTGAACCCCAGGCTTTTCTTGCCTCTTCAGAACGGTGCCCCAGAGGGAGTAAACTGAGCCTCGAGGAGCCCCGGTTGGGGCTACCTCGCATCCTCGAGCCACCTCACACCCCTTCCCGGAGAGGATGGCCGAGCCCCCTCTGCGGAGCGGGCACACGTGGCTCTGTCGTGGCACGTGGGAGTCATATCTTTCTCCTGGCCGTGCAGCGCTCCATTGCACAGGCACGCCACGCTCGGTGCATCCCCCTGCTGGGGCACGTTTGAGCTGCGTCCAGTTTTGAAGCTGTGGGGGACGAACGCCTGCCTAGGAGGATGTGACATCGTAGCTGGGCTGTGAGGAGTGAATGGGAGCTGGGGGAGCAGCGAGGGGGAATTTGGTGAGCTGGAAAGTGAAGTCTGCAGGACCGCGGGTGGCAAGGAAGGTGGTGGGGCCTCGA
>NW_006441061.1:1222713-1271140 GCF_000325575.1 Pteropus alecto
AGTGGGTGAGCCTCATCCCAGGAGTGCGGAGCGCCGGGCCGGGCCCGGGAGGAGACTGGGCTGGGTATGCGTTTCGGGTCACGTGAAGCAGTGACGAGCTTGGAACCCATATGCCGGCGACATAACTGAATGCGCAACTCGAAACAGTGGACAGTGGAGAACTTTATATTTAGCTGGAATAGAGAAGCCAGCAAAGCCCTCCAGTGGAACGTGGGTGTAGGTGCCCTGTGCCTAACAGGCGTGTCAGGGTTTAACCAGGGCCTGGTGGGCGTGTTGCAGAGGTAGGGACCCTTTTCCCAGAGCTAGATTCCAGCTCTTTGGGATGGTGCTTGCAGGGGAAGGTGCTCCCAGGCTCTCCTCCCTCGAAAGCCACTCTGTTCCCCACCCCATGGCCCCAGCCAGTGTCTCCCATCCTCTGACCCCGAGCGCCTGCTGCAGGCCGTGAGTACACATGGCATCTGACGAGAGCGGAGGTGCTTTCTGGAAGACACGGCTTCCTGGTGGAAACTGTCACTATTCATACAGGTCCCAATGGCTCTCGGGGTAAGCACACCGTCAGGAGGAATGTGCTAACTCTCGAGATCAACAGCTTATAGGAGTGCATGTGTACATGTGTGTGTGTGTGCATATGCGTGTGTGCATGGGTGTGCATCTGTGTGTGTGCGTGTGCGTAAGTGGTTGTTTTGAAACTCTCAACTCCATCCGACCCTGGAGGATACCTGGCACGTTGTTGGTCTTCCTTTAGCTCAGGAAGGATGTGCAAAGAGCCAGCATCCCATGAATTCATGACACTTCTTCATTCATGCCCCCAGAGAGCCACGAGGGTCTGTAGGATTTTTCCTTTGTGACAACGAGGAATCTGAAGTCCAGGGAGCTTGAGTGACGTTTCTGAGTCATGGCGTGGCAGAGCCAGGACTGGAATGCAGGCTTCCCGTTGCACAGCTCACGCTCCCTCCAGGAGACCAGGGTCGGAGGCCTTGGAAGATAATGCTGGACCTCCTCCCGGAGCCCAGCTGCCAGCCCCTGCTCCTGGGGGGACACCTTGCCTTTCCCAGTCCCTTCAGACCCTTCTCTTCGTGAAAATCAGTATGTCTGTCAGTTTTGGACTGTTTACCTCTGTGTCTTAAGAGTTTCAAAAAGCTGGAAACTCAAGGGAAACCGTCAAAGGGAAGAGTTAAAGCCACTGCCTGCTGTCCCCCTCAGTCAGGTCCCAGCCCTTCTTTGTCCCACTGGGGAGAAGACTGTGGCGCTCGTCAGAGCCGGTTAAGATCACATCATTAGGAAGGGGCAGAAATACGGGCTCGTCCGACAGTGTGAGTTTATCGACTTGGACTGCTGCACTTATTATATTAATGAGAAGGAATTGGAACTGGGAAAGGCCGCCCGCGGAAGCCGGGTTCTTCCCGAGGCCTCTGGGTGGCTGGCCCGGCTTCCTGGGGCCGTGTGCCCAAGTCCAGGACACGTTCCCAGGACCAAGGGCCAAGCGCCACGGCAGTGACAGCACAGAGCCAAAGCCCCGGGCCTGAAGTCTCCACGATGCGGGGAGGAAGACCCCCTTCTCCCCAGCGAGGTTCTGCGAACAGCTAAGCCTCGCACACACGTGTGGTCGGGCAAGAGGCTGAAGTAATTGCCACTGCATCGTGACTCAGGAAGGAAGCATGGGGCAGAGGCGCCTTCATACCCACGCACGGGTTCGAATTATGCATCTCTCCCGTCTGTGCGCACCTACTATGTGCGGGTGCTGTGGCGGCAGCCACATTGCCCCGGCAACCACCTTGTCTCCTGGGCTGCTGACCCAGGGCTGGGCTTATGTGAATCCCATCTCCCCCTGTTTCTCCCTCCTCCGGCCCCCTCCCGGCCTCTGTATTTGCTAACACGAGGCTGGCATGAAAGGGCATTAGTCATGCCATGGCCAGGCTGACAGGTGCGGTACCCAGCGGTGGCAGCGCGGCTGCCTCGGCGTCAGGGATAGGAGCCGTAATTAGAGCGAGGAACAGAATGAGCGTCAGACGAATTACCAGGCAGCAGATCATATTTGTCAGGAAGGATTGCATACATAAAAATTAAGTGACAGTACACGCCGGCGTAATGAAAGAAAAATGAAAGATTTGCCTACACACAGCTCACAAGCTACAAGCAAGTGTCTCGCTCCGAGCAACGGCAGCAGCTGCAAGACAAATCGTGGGGCTGGGAGAGCAGGCCCCGCTTCCTCAGCGGAGGTGACAGGGCCGCCTTGGGCCGGGATCAGGGGTGGGAGGGCAGGTCAGCTCACACCCAGCGCCGTGCAGGGCCTCACACCACCTCTTGGGGTTGGGGGTACAGGTCTGGTTGGGGGTGAACCCCGTCAGGTACAGAGGTCAGGGCATGCTGGCTTTCCCAGGCTGCCAAACACTGGCCTAGCTATAGCTCATCAATTCCTTCCTTCTCCCTTCGCTGGGCTGGGTGCAGGGGACAGAAGCTTAGGCAGCCTTCCCTGAGTTCATGGGGCTTCAGACTGGTGAGGGGATAGACTCAGTCAGTCCCAGGGTGGCATGGTATGGGGGCGGGTAGAACCCTTTCCTGAGGGCCCACTGTGTGCAGGCACAGTGCTGGGCTCTGTGACCAAACTATGCCGAGGATCCCAGTGTCCCCGGGGGGCCTGGGACCGCCCCAGCCCCTCCCAGGGCCGCCCACTTCACTGCAGCCTTCTGTCCTCACGAAACTCACCGAAGAGGTGAGTTAACAGAGAAGACAAGGTGTAAAATGTTATGGCGCGAACGATTCTGAGACTCACGGAGCCAATTGAGATTAATTATGAGCCTTTATTAGCCGGCCGGCGACTGACTCTCTACCACGCAGGGCTGGAGGAGATCAGCCCCGAGCTTTCAGAGCAGGCAGCTGATAAAGCTCAAGACCATATCCTGGTGGTCTCCTGAACAAGCCAGCAGATTACAGAAGCGGAAGTTGGCTGTTAGCATATCTTTGCCCGGAACAACACCCTTAATTAACAAGTAAATGGATTACAGAAGTAGACATTGGCCATCTACATATTTCATACAATACACTTCCTAAACCACACACAAGCAAGTAGGACAACTTCTGATATCTAAAGATATTTCTTCCCTGTAGCTGACTTAGCTAGTTTGCTCACTTGAAAAATTTCCATCCTTAACGTAAAAGATGTTTGGAAAACATTTTGCTTTAAAAACTCATCCCACCAAGACTTATTGTCCCCATCGGACTGACGAGGAAACCGAGGCCCAGAGAAGGGAGACCACACCCCCGCAGTCGCCTGGCGGGTGGCACAGGAGCCCTTGGGTGTCGGTTCCTCTCCAGGCACAAGCCCACAGCGTGCTGAGGCGGGGAGGGCTCGGGTCCTGACAAGCTCTCTGGGTGCAGGAACGCCCAGGGCACCAAGTGCCTGCCCACTCCACGGGAAAAGCCCGTCCAGCCTCACAGCGTGGGCCACGCGGGACCTGGGCCTTGTCCTGGGCCACAGGGAAGGAACATGGAGCCTCCTCTCCTTGTCCAGTGCCAGCACTCCCACAAGTGCGCCTGTGTCTGGCACTAGGGGGGCCCCGTGGAACGTTTGTTAAGTCGGTGACGGTCCCCAGGCATCCCTGGGGACCCCGTTAGTGTGGTAACAGAGCCCTGTATAGTTAGATGCGTGTCTCTGGGCCTCCTCCCGCCCACCCCGGTAGCCGAGGACACCTGGGAATAATGGGCCCCGAAAACCTGCTTCAGCAGGTAGACCCAAGGTTCTGAGTGCAGACACCTGGGAGGTCACACCTGGCTGGTGGGCGGCACCTTGTCTGCCACATTCCTGGCATTTTCAGAGGCACAAACTGTTAGAACCAGAAAAGCTGACACCAGAGAGGAAAGGGGGAGGTCTTAAAGGGACAGCAAATGAGGAATCCATCGATCAGGCCTAGGGATGCAAACTACAGCTTGCCCATTCATTCACAAAGGAAGGTTAGTTCATTCCTTCACTCAAGGACTGGTGTCAGCCCCACCCCACCCCCAGGCACTGCGAGGGCCCCGCCCTCTGGGACTGACAGCCTGGGGAGAGCCATTTAGAGTCCTCACCTGGAACCAATAATCCCGTCTAGGGTATTCATAGAGCACTCCAGGCACCTGGGGATGGGAGTCATCACAGAGCAGGTTGGCAGAGGAGGAAGCCGAGGTGCGGTGAGGTGAGCACCTTTGTGATGTTGGCCTAGTGGGCAAGGGTGAGGGCCAGGCGTGGCCATGTTCCATGCGATATTTCCTGAGCCATCTTGGATGAGACCCCGATACCTGGACACACGGAGTGCTGTGTAGAGTCCAAGAATTGAGCCACCTGACCTTCACGTCTGTTAGGGATACTCCGTGTGGGGACTAGAGAAAGGCAGATATTTGTAGGAATGTAAACAACCTGAAATTAAGTCAATGTCAATTAAATTACAATGTGTTTCCAACATTGCTGCTGCTCCTGAGGGCTGTGTATAGCTGGCATGGGGATGGGTCAGCTTGTAATTAATTTAAGGAAAACTTGATAATAAGCAGTGACACAGGTGAGCCCGGTAAAGTGTGTGTGCGTGTGTCTGTGCGTGTGTGTGTGTGCATATGTGTTGCCTGAAATTAAGTCAACGTCAATTAAAGTACAGTGTGTTTCCAACATTGCTGCTGCTCCTGAGGGCTGTGTATAGCTGGCATGGGGATGGGTCAGCTTGTAATTAATTTAAAGAAAACTTGATAATAAGCAGTGACACAGGTGAGCCTGGTAAAGTGTGTGTGCGTGTGTCTGTGCGTGTGTGTGTGTGCATATGTGTTGCTGCCTGAAGATCCAGCTTTGCAGGGAGCAGGGAGAGACCTCAAATGCCAGGCTGACCACCTGGCCTTTCTCCTTTGGGGGATGAAGAGCCAGCCAGGCATGGGGGCAAGAGATGTGGTCCCTGCCCTGGGGGCGTGGATTGGGTAGGACAGGAGGGGCTAAGCGGTTGGTCCTCCAGCTACAGGAGGTGGCCCACTCTGGCGGCAGCAAGGGTTCAGAGGGGAGGGCACACTGTCAGGATGTGGCACCTGGTTGGATGTTGGGGGTGGGACAGGAGTCTCGCCAGCCTGGGTCATGGAGAGATGAAAATGCACATCACACTGCCCAACACCAAGGGAGCTCCTTCCGGGGTTCTAGAACCTCCTTGCTTCTTCCCTGCTCTCTGCCACCCTTAGCCTGTCTTCCCTCAGCCCACTCGCCCCTTCCCAGGGTCTCTGGGTAGTGGGTCCTTCCCAGAGCCCTTTGACCCACATGTCCAGGGCTCCAAAGGTGGGGAAGGACCCCGGGGACCACCAAGTTCCACCCCTTCATTTCACTGATGGGGAAACGGAGGCTGAGAGAGAGCTCAGCAGTCTGCCGGCAAGTGGTTGCAGAAGGGTCAGACTCGCTGGGAGCAGCTCCCAGTCCATGTGCGCCTCAGCCCGTGCCATCCAGGATCCACATGGAGCCCCCCGAACCCCCAGTGGATGCCGGCGACAACCCCGCGTTTCTCCAGCCGTTTTCCACACCACCATGGGGGGAGGAAATGCAGCCCACAGATGCCAGCTTCTCCTTCATGTGTCTTTTTCATAGCTAACGAACGTGTTTCGAGCACTGCGAGCGTTTCAAACCACGGCCAAGTTTGTTTTTTGACAGGAGTGGCGCATCTGGGAGAAGCGGGGGCCCCTTTAATCAGCCTCCGCTTTGAGGTCCCGAGTTGTCCTCTGATTTCTGCCCGGTTTGAAATCTGGGCGTTCTAGGTAAAGACAGGGAAGGTCAGGTTTCTTAGGCTCCTCTTTCATATGCAGAGCTCGTCCCCCCACTGTGAGGAGGGAGAGTGGGGAGGGGCTCCAGCTAGCGGGTGTGATGGGGAGGTTGCTGGGAGGGAGCTCGAGACCCAGTGTCCCCTCTCTGTCACATGTGCTGTGGCTCTGCCGCCAGCCCGTGCCCGCAGAAGCCCCCCCTGGGGCAGGACGCGAGGGGGCAGCTCCCCTTGCCAGCTTCTCCCTCTCTTCCCCAGAATGGCCACCCCACCCCTGGGGTTTGGGCACACATCCTGCAGGGCCCACTGCGAGCTTGGAACGCCTTTGAAGTCTCTCGTCTTATCTTTAAAACTCACGCAAGTTGTGCATTATGCTTCATAACGTTTGAGTATCTGTTGTCGGTATAAAAATCGGGTTTTACAAACTTATTCCTGGGGAAAGCTGGCAAAACAGAGGGAAAGCTGGCAAAAAAAGCTGTGTTCACCCCCTGCAGCTTCAGACACCCCTGAAACAAGGTGAGGACCCCACCAATGAGGCAGAGCACCCCAACTTTAAGACTCACAGACCAACGCAGGTCGGGGGACTGGAGAGTCTGTCCAGAGGCGGGGAAAGGAGGACCCAGTGCCTGACAGGGACCCCGAACTTCCTTCCGTCAATGCTTCATAAATTCATTTGTTCCACTGATGTTTCTGAGCATCTGAAGGACGGACGGGTGGGTGAGGCCTTGTACAGCTCCTCTCAGACTGCGACCTGCACCAGGAACCCCCGGCAGCTTGTGAGAGAAGTGGCTGTCCACGTCCCAGCTCTGGAGGTCCTGACCACACAGGTCAGGGGTGGCACAGGGAGCCAGATTTTAAACGAGCTCCTCCAGGGGATTCGGCTGCAGCCACTGATCAGTCCAGCCTTTCCTTAACCAACTGGCTCCTTCTGGACACTTCCTTGGACGGGCTGCTCACTACCTCCTGGGTGCACCCAGTACAACATTGCATACAGATGGATCGATGGATGGATGGATGAGTAGGTCATGGATGCACAGTCAATTTTGGATGGATGGATAATGGATGGATAGACAGATAGGCTGCTGAATGGATGGATGATGAGCAGATGATGGATGGATGATTATGGATGAATGGAAGATAGATGGATGGACAGACTAATGGATGTTCTGGATCAATGGCATCTGCAGCACTGGCATTTAGAAGAAAGTCCAGATTACACTTGGCTGTTTGCCTTTTCCCCTTACACTGGTGGAAACTGGGGTAAAAGTGGAAAGAGCATGAAGAGGCAGATGGCTGGGTGGAGAGCAGAGGAGAAGGGGTGATGCACTCCCTAACCTTTCTCCCCTGTGTACCCCAAGCCTCTCACCACAAGCAGGGATCTGGAGCCTTGACCAAGGGACAAAGTGGTGACAGAACAGAGGGACAAACCAAGTGTCCAGGCCACACTGAGCAACTAGCTCTCACTGGCCAAGGGGAGAGGTGGTTTCGCTGGACCTTAAAGATGCTCACGAGGCAGCTTGGGGAACAGTACGTGCAAAGGCACAGAGGCGGATGGAGAGCGGACTGGCGTCGGGGCTGGGGGGCGTGCGAGGTGGGGGACCTCAGGCAGGGGCCGGGCAACTCAAAGCCTGGCCAAGGCAGCCCCAGGCCAAAGCCTGGCCACTCTGCAGGTCACCTCCCTTTGAATCCCTTCTGTAGAGGCCCCGGGAAATCTAAAATGAGCAGAGGACAAAACCGATGGTGGCAAGAAGTGTCAGGGCCGGCCTGCACCCCCAGTCAGGACGAGGGGAGCCGGGGGTCTTAAAGGGGTGGTGCAGCCAGGCAGCGGACACTGCTGTCCCCCACTGGGGACAGGCCCTCCGAGCTCCAGCTCCCCCACCGCCCTCGCTGTCTCCATGTGTAGCCCGTCAGCCCCACGTGGCGGGTCGTTGTGGGAGGCGGGTCTTGGCTCGTGGGCACATCCATCCACAGCACCCCGGACCCCGGAATCCCTTACGGTTTGATCTGAGGCTTTTGCCGTTAATCAAGAACTGTTTGGACGTCACCCTGTGGTTTGGATATGAGAAGTCATTCATTTCATACTTGCCTGTTCATTGTCGTTTTGCACCCTCATGAGCAAAATATACAAGGGGCTGCTGCCGGAAGTCACTGTTCGTCGATAGAATTCTATGTGGATTCACGCGTGAACGGACAGCTCTTTCTGCTGAACAGCAATTCACCCCTGATTTCAGCCATAAAGTATGCATGCAATTCTCAAACCATGTATTTAAGTGAAGGCTGCTGTCCCTGTTCAGGGATTATTGCCATCAAAGGGTGCTTGGTGTCTTGATAAAGCAATAATGAGATAGACCCTCTTGGGCAGCCATCGGTTAAGTAAACAGTGCCTTAGGCTGCAAGAAAAAAGTGTGACCACTGACGTGCGCTATCTGATAACATGGATGGAGTCAATGACTGCGAGTAGCCGCTTACGAGGTGCCTGCTGTGACCTGGGACCTGGTCCTGGGAGGGGCGCTGGGATACTTTGGTGAATAAGGTCATGCTCCCACAGAGCCTGAAGCAGGGGTTTGCGACACTTCACAGCCTCTACAACTCGGCATGACAGAATTTCTCATACATCTCCAGTAAGAAAAACAAGAAGATGAAGTTTTCAGATAGCTAAACGCTTTTGATGTAAAGGACTGTCCTGGATTTTGAGATTGGGTTTTCTATTATTTGGGGGTTAAAATGTCCTTTCTTTTAAAAATAATATGTGACACTAAGTGGTAGTTGGGGTTTTGAGTTTTTTAAACACTGTACCCGGCAAAATTTAGTTGCCCCGAGACATCTTTGGCCCACGAAATCCTGAAGCTTGGTGCCCTGCTTTGGGGCACCGAGGCCTTCCAAGTCTAGCTTACCTGTCCTCCCAGGGTCCTGTGCTGCTGGCCATCCTCCTTCCTAGGGTCGCGAGCCACATCTCAGGCTCAGCCTCTGCCACGCTGGGCTCTAGCTCCTTACACAGACTCTGGCTGAACGGCAGCCGTTACTGTCACACTGACATGGTCTCTCCAGACCACTGGAAATGTCCTGCGTAAAATCTGGTCCCAAAGCCTCCAGAACCTAATCATCTTCCAAACGGACCGAGATCAGGATCTCAGGTTAACAATGCAGATTCCTGGGCCCGTCTTCAGCCCTTCCACCTCAGCCCTTCTGCTGCAACTTGCATGCCTCTGCCGATGGGGAGCTCACCTCCTCGCAGGAAACCCTCCCATCTTGCCACAGTTCCCGTTCTTTGAAAGCGTGTGCCCCCTCTGCTTTTTAATCGAGATGCGATACGTGTACAGGAACGCTCCCTCGAGCCCTTTCCGGATCACTGCCCCCCGAGAGCAGCTTTTCCTGTTCTTGATAAACATGGAATCATAGTGCGTGTTCTTCTGTGCCTGGCTGCTTTCTTCCATCATTATGTCTGTGAGATTTACCCAGTTTGTGGTATGCAGCTGAGGTTGGTTCTTGTTCGTGGCTGTTTAGTATTCCGTTGTCAATCTATGCATTCTACTGTTGATTGACATTTGTTTCCAGCTTCTGCTCATTACAAGTAAAGCCACTTTGCACATTTTCGAGCGTGTCTCTTGATGGAAGGAAGCACTTATTTCTGTTGGGCATATATATATCTCAATCATGTTGCCTTTAACTATTCAGGTAGTGGGCGGCCATACCTACTTCACTGTGCTTTTAATTTGCATGGCTCTAATGAGTAATGAGGAAAATTAACAGTTTCCTGTGCTTGCTTATCAGCCATTTGGATATGTTCTTTGTGAAGTCTCCCTTCAAGCTGTTTGCTCATTTGGGGGAGGGGGTCGTTTGTCTTTTACTTATTGATTTAGAGACGTGTTTTTTCAAATACATTCTGTATGCGAGGCCATTGTTGGGTATATGTGTTGACACTATTTCTTCTTAGGCTGTGCCTTTTAACTCTCTGAGTGGTCTTTTGGTGAACTGAAGTTTCTAATTTTAATGAAGGCCACTTTATCAATCTTTCCTCTTATGGTTAGTGTCTTTTCTGTCCTGTTTAAGAAATCTCGGCCAACCCCAAATTCGGGCTTGCCAGTCGGTGCCAGCCAAGGGTGGCGGCTAAGAACTCCGTTTCTGATACCTGAAGATCTGGGTTTGAACCCCGGTCCTGCTGCTTTCCTGAGCCTCAGTCTCTCCATCTGTAAAAAGGGGGTGCCTCCTCATGGGACTGTTAGGGGCACAAACGAGCTAACACGTGTGACACGCTTGGTCAGCGTTAACAGTGGTGGTCCTTTCGCTGTTGAGAGCTTTATCTGGACTCTTCTGAGATTCAAGCAGTCATACCTACCTCACTGTGCTTTTAATTTGCATGGCTCTAATGAGTAATGAGGAAAATTAACAGTTTCCTGTGCTTGCTTATCAGCCATTTGGATATGTTCTTTGTGAAGTCTCCCTTCAAGCTGTTTGCTCATTTCGGGGAGGGGGTCGTTTGTCTTTTACTTATTGATTTAGAGACGTGTTTTTTCAAATACATTCTGTATGCGAGGCCATTGTTGGGTATATGTGTTGACACTATTTCTTCTTAGGCTGTGCCTTTTAACTCTCTGAGTGGTCTTTTGGTGAACTGAAGTTTCTAATTTTAATGAAGGCCACTTTATCAATCTTTCCTCTTATGGTTAGTGTCTTTTCTGTCCTGTTTAAGAAATCTCGGCCAACCCCAAATTCGGGCTTGCCAGTCGGTGCCAGCCAAGGGTGGCGGCTAAGAACTCCGTTTCTGATACCTGAAGATCTGGGTTTGAACCCCGGTCCTGCTGCTTTCCTGAGCCTCAGTCTCTCCATCTGTAAAATGGGGGTGCCTCCTCATGGGACTGTTAGGGGCACAAACGAGCTAACACGTGTGACACGCTTGGTCAGCGTTAACAGTGGTGGTCCTCCTTTCGCTGTTGAGAGCTTTATCTGGACTCTTCTGAGATTCAAGCAGTTGCCTGAAAGGACACTTGGCCACTTGCTGCCCAGAGCCTGGCTGCTGCACCCCAATGCCCTGGCCAGCCAGCAGAAACACCAGTCCCCAGCTGCCCAGCCCCCTGTCCCCAGGGGCTGTTTGTGCCCTGCCAGGGTGGGAACTTCCAGTCTGGCCCAGCCCTCTCATTTGAAGGAGGAGGAGACAGGAGGAGAGGGAGAAGGGTTGCCCAGGGTCCCAGTGAGACCGTGCCTTCCCCTCCCCCACGCCCACGTGTCCTGCCCCTGCACAGAGCCTAAGCACCCACCCCCTTGCTGTGTTTCAGTGGGGACGCCGTACTACATGTCACCGGAGAGGATCCACGAGAACGGCTACAACTTCAAGTCTGACATCTGGTCCCTGGGCTGCCTGCTGTATGAGGTAGGCCCGGCAGTGTTAAGTGGGGCCCCGGAGCTGCGTGATGTCTGCCTGTGGCATCAACACCGTTTGGGTCCCGTCCTCCACCCCGCCTGGTCCGGCATCTGCCTCATCAGCAGTGTCAGGCGGGAGGAGGTTGTTGGTGGGGTGGCCAGCGGTGGGCCGGGTGCTGTTCCACCCTTGGGCTGCTCAGGTCTGGGAAGGGAGACAGACTAGAAGCCGACGGGAAGTTCAGCGTCTGCTTGTGCAATGGGGGAGCACAGGCCGGGGAGTCTGGTGGCCCCAGGTTCTTACTGTACCTGCCCCGGTTTCCCTGGTAACCAGGCTGGTTGTGTTTCCTGTTTGTCCTTCACCCGTGGGTCAGGCCCTACATGGGGTGCCGCCTGGGTGGCTGCAGTGGATCGGGAGCGCAGAGCAGCTCCCGGCCCCCGGGGATGAGACAGGGCTGAGTTGTGTCTCCTTCCCCCAACCCTGTCTCTCCCCACACCCCCAGTGGCCAGGTGGTTTCTGCTGGGAGCTTTGGGAGCAGGGAGGGTGGGGGTGAGCTCGGGAAGGAAGATGGAGGGAGGAAATTTGGAAGGGGTTCAGTGTCTTCAGCAACAGAAGAGATGAAAGTCAGAACTGTCCTCAGCAAGGACAGGGCGCCCCATGTACCCGCACACTCACCCAGCCCCAGCTTTGCTGAAAATGAATTACAACCAGGTGACAAAGGGGTGGGGGAGTCGCTGGGTCGCACAGAACCTCTGTGGCATGGGTGTTTGTCACCCAAGATGAATCATGACTTCGGGTCTCTCCAGCACACCTCTGAGTCCAGGCACCTCAGATGAACACTGACCACCGAGGCTGCCGAGGCCAGTGACAAAGCCAAGTGCAGGTCATGCATTAAGCGGGCTGTCCCTGGGCTCGACGCCCCGCACCAACAGCCCTGTCCCTGCCCCTGCCCCGACCTGGGACTGTGCAGGGGCTTCTGACCCCTCTCTAAGTGGGCATCATCCACCTGGGCGTCGGTCCTGAGGTGGACAGGCTTTTGCTCTGTGTCTCCCAGAACCCAGCAAATGCCCTCGGCATAGCTGGAGGCCGGGGGATGCCATTTTGAATTAGTGTGTGTGCGCGTGCGTGTGCAATCACATATCCGTGGCAATGTGGGCGAGAGACATGCAGGGTCCTAGTGTGGGCCCAGAAGGACCTGAGTTCAAAGCTCAGCTCCCAACTCAGCTCCTAATGGCCCCAGGGCAAGTCAGCACTCCCAGGAGCTTCCGGTGACCCAAGTATAAAATGAGATCACACTGCCCCGACATGAGGCGTGAATGGCACCTGGCTCGGAGGAGGCCCTGGGGCAGTGGAGGTTAGGTCTCAGAAGCTTATCTGTCCCTCCTAGCTGTCCGTGAGCCCGCTGACCAGTGCAGACCCAGCAGTGGTTGGCGAGACGCTGCCCACCTCTGAGCGAGGCTCTGCAGCCGGCCACCTTTCCGTTTTTGCTTTGGCCGAGGGGAAGCCAAAGTGCAGCTTGTCTTCCTTCCCTGTGGAAGTCTCAGCTTTGTCCTCCTGCCCTTGTAGATATTGTCCCTGGTCCAGATGATTCGGTCCTTATTTTTCCATTTGTGTTTGGGATTTTCGTAAGCTGTGTCCTGCTCTGTGAGCCATGAGGGTCTCTAAATGTAAACCAAGAGACACGCTGGCTGACCAGGGTGGGACAGGGGCACACGTCCCCAGGGCCGGCGGGAGGACGGCAGCTGGCCCCCTGTGCTCCCTGCCCGAGCCTTTGTCCCAGCTCCTAGAGGCAGAGGCAGCCTGCGCTGGCCCGCACCGCCCACCCTGGCGGATTCTGGGCCAGGCCTGGAACGGTCCTCGTCATGAGCATTTAAATGCATGTCTAACACGGCAGCATCCCTTAGCGGCTCTCCGGCACGGAGGCTCTGGGTCACCGGGTCGACTTATTTGTTGGCAGTGTGTGGGGCCTGGGAGTTGCAGCCTGGGAGGGACGCATTGGCAGTGGGAAGTCAATGAAATCAATCAAGTCCTTTGGGCATTGATGTCCTTGGGGACAGTGGGTGCTGATCTCAACCTAATGGCCCCGGACCTCCTACACAAAAAGGGGACGTGGCTGACGTGGCCGGCTGTGGCCAACCCCTCCAAGAGTGATGGGCATCGGGGGCCCTGCCCGGGGCTGCCACCCTGTCCCCACTCCCCCAGCCCTGTGGGGAAGCGAAAGCAGATGTTTTCCCAGTAGACAGGAAGGGAGACGCATCTGAGCCCGGGGCCTGGTAATTGGAAGGAAACATCCCACAGGCACGGCTGGCACTCCCGCTACGTGGCCCGCGGTGTGTTCTAGGGCGCCAGCCCGCATCGCTGTGGCGGAGACTGCCCCACCCCCTCCAGACCTCGGCTCGGGATCAGCGCAGCCCTAGTGGAGCACGCTGGGCCGGGGCGGTCTGGGGCCCGAGGCTCTGTGGCAGCACAGAGCCAGAGGAAACCTGCCCCCGATGGGGACTGGCCTGCCCTTCCTCACGCTCCCGCGAGGGCTGGAAGAACCAAAGCCCCTTGCCAGCTTCTGTGGCCGCTGTAACAGGTCACCGCGAAGTTGATGGCTTCACGCAACATAAAATTATGCTCTTACCATCCGGAAGCCAGAAGTCCAAAATCAGTATCAACGGACCAAAGCCCAGGTGTCATCAAGGCTGGCTCCTTCTGCCGCCGGCATCCCTGGGCTCGTGACCTCGCAGTGCTGCGTCTACACACTCCCTTCCCTCTGGGGTCAGAGGCCCCTCTGCTTTCCTCTGACAAGGGCATAGCAGTCATATTTAGGGCCCCCTGGATCGCCTGGGATTACCTCCCAGCAGGAGACCCTTAATTTAATCGCACCTGCGAATCCCTTTTGTCTCATAAGGTCACACTTTCGCAGGCTCCCAGGACTAGGGCACAGACCTCCTCAAGGGCCATTATTCAGCCCGCCATACCCCTTTCACTGAGGACCTCCTGAGGTCACGTTAAGACGCCGATGTTGACCCATGGCTAGCGAGGAGCCCCACAGGGCACTACACCTGGCCTGTGCCCTCAGGAGTGGACACCAAGTGGGCTCTGTCTCGAAGAGGTCAGCACAGGAGAAACATGCCACACGGCACAGCAGCTGGCACAGCACCTCCCCGGCCACCAGAGTGAATCACAAGAATCGTACCAGGCCGGTCACAGCCTCACTGTAAGGGAGGGGGCTGAGGCTCAGAGAGGTGGAGAGGCTCCCCAGTGTCACACAGCGAGGAAGCCACCAAGACCAGCCCTGATCCCTGGGCTGTCTGTCTGTCTGTCTGTCCGTCTGTCAAAGCCCACCTTCCCGTGGACCGCAACCAGGGCCCCTCTCCCTTCTTCCCAGCCTCGGGGGAAGGAGTGACCACATGGAGAGAGCTGCAGGGCCTCTGCCCAGAGCCCCTGCGAGGGGGAGGCTGGGCTGTGAGGAGCCCCGAGCAGTGTCAGCAGCCCCTCCTCTGCGTTCAGAGCTCCCAGCAGATGCCCGAACTCGGCGGCTGGAAGGCCCCGTGCTTTATTTTCGTTACCCAGCACGCCCTGTGGCGGCACCCAGCAGGCTGCCTGGCGCTGCAGAATTTATTTATCTACGTGGGAGCTGAAGAAATTGGCTCATTCAGTGCCAGCCCCGGGATCCTCAGCTGGGGGTCTTTCACAGCTGCCTCCAGGGGCCCGTGCGGGACTGAGACCCAGCCAGAAAGCAGGCCGGGAAAAGCCTGGGGATCAGCGGTGCCTTGTTTGGAATCCTGCTGCGGAATTCTGGCTTGAGCCGGGGAATGGTCTGGACGCCCCCTACCTCGTGAGGGAGCAGGGCTGCGGACTACTTGGCAGTTGGCCTCTGGGCTCAGCCTTCACTCCGGGCCACGCTGGGGAGACGCCGGGTGAGGAGAGGGGTGTCTGAGGCCCTCGCAGGGCGGGAGTCAAAGGCAATCTCTGTCCTCCCTGCAGTCAGGTCCCCCTGCTCCTTCTGACATCTCAGATCACACACCAGTCTCTCTGAGCCGTCCCAGCGGGGCCAAGTGCCCACACGCTCCCTGGCTGTGTGTCAGCCCGATGACGCCAGACAGAAAAAGTTCTGCATTTGAGGGGCAGCGCTGAGAGCCCTGGCTTTGGCAGTTCTAACGAGGCGACCAGTATTGCCCCCAAAAAAGCATTTCCTCTTCTCTTCGACCAGTCAGAGGTGGGTGGTCACTGGTACGGGGAGATCTCGTCCTCCGGCGTAATCGTTCTAATCCCAGTGTCTCGAGCAGCAGCCCCAGAGGTTCCTTCACAGCCTGACGCCCTGATCGGGATGGAAGGCCCGTGGCCGGCAGCGGGAGGGGGCGGTGGGTGCAACGCCGCTTCTGCTAGAATCTGCATCATGGACGTGGAAGCCGCTGTCAGCAGGGAGCCCACTGCCGACCCTGTTCAAGACGCTTTTCCAAAACAAGGAAGGAGAAATGATCTGAAGGAAACAGTGGATATGGGGCTCGCCACCCCTCACAATTCCTAGGGCCCTGTGGGAATCCCAAACAGCAAGTTTTATGCAAATCAGATCAGACTGGCTTGTTGAAAGGATCACCCAGTCCCCTCTCGCAGTCAGACAGACGCATGGAAACCAGGCCCCACGTTGATGGGTGGGTCCTTTCTACTTTGAACAGAAACACTCGGAGGAAAAATCCACCCTCGTCCCTGCCACAACTCAGAGGGCGACCTGCTCACCCCGAGTGACCACGTGGAGCCTCAGCTGCTCTTGCTGTGGCAACAGATGTCCTTTTGAAACTGCCCAATTAACCCTTTGCACCAAGGTTCTCATTTTAATTATTGGAAATGCATCAGCCAGGTGATGCCACTTTGCACATGGAGTTAAAGCCAGCGCCCCCACCCCCACCCCCAGGTGGCCCTCCAGGGCCTCCCCTGCCAAGGGCCCGGGCCACTCACTTCATGTAGCCTTCCTGGAAGTGGGGGGTTCTCAGTCCAGATGGGTTCCCAGTGCTCTCAGAGGGCCCCAAACCCCAGGTCGCAGAAGAGGAGAGATGAGGCTGGCCCTGAACACCTACTTGGAAGCACTTGGCCTGGCCCAGGTACCTGGGCCTACAGCTGCTTCCTGGACAGACTTCCTGGTCCGAGGGACAAATCTCCAGACAACGCTGCTGCCTCCCCAAGGCCATCTGTAAACTTAAGGACACTGCCCGGGCTCTGAAGCCCCCTGGGCCCTTGTGAAGAAGGCAGGCCCTGCTCTTGGGGTCACCAGACCTGTTCACAGTGGGGAACAGAGGATGGGGGCAGACCAGGAAACTAAAGCTGATGGGCACCCACAAAGCCAGCTACCACGAGCTCCTCCCTGCCCTGAAATGGGGCTCGCTGGGCCACCACCTGGGGCCTGAGGACAATGAGGATTCCTCAGGTGTCCCAATGCCTGTCACAGCCGGAGTCCAGGAGCCCTCGATCATGGATCTGTGCACAATGACCTGGGCAGCCTGGCTCCTCCAAGGGAACTAGGGCCAAAGGGACAGGCGAGCACAATTACCCGACGGCACTTCATTAGCAGGAGGCGTTGGGCCGTCTTTTGGTGGCAGGCAACAGTGAGCAGGAGTGACAAGAAGCACTTGAATCCCATTATGGATTAATCAGCAGATGGGGCTGCGGGCGCCGTGCTGGGCTGCCACGCGCTGCTTCATGCCGCCCCCCCAGCAGTGCTCTGAACGGTGGGGTGGGGAGTCTGGGTGCCCTCCTGCAGCGGGGGGCCTGGTAGTTCCCGGACGGAGTGAGAACCCAGCGAGGCTACGGGTTCTTCTCCCCAGCACCCCAGGAGCAGGCCCGGCTTCAGCGTGGAGCCAGGTGAGGGTGCCACTTGGCTTGCGGTGCCTCCTCCCGTGCCAGCCAAGCCTCGCCACAGCCCCGCAGGTGGAACCTTTTCCATTTTATGTTTGAGAAAACTAAAGGCCAGTCACGGCCAACGACTGCTAAGCCAGGACTCAGGCCAGCGCTGGCTTTGGCCGCAGAGCCTGGCGACTGCTTCCCTTCTGTGAGGCAGAGGGTCCCAGGCCCCTGCATCCAGGGGTGGCCAGCTGGCCCGCCTTCCTCCCCCTGCCTACCCTGTCCAGCGCTACCTGGGTGTCCAGCTTCTAAGACAGCAGTGGCCAGGCCTTCCGACAGCAGCTCTGTCGTGGGCTGGTAAAAATTTCCTAAATTTATTGTTTTAATAGACATCCTCCCACGGGCGTCTTTGGAATTGCCTTTTAGAAATATATAGGACGATACACCAGAGAGGACCTGCTGGGCCCAGGCACCAGCCCCCGTGAGCAGAGCCCGTTTCCTCCGTGCACACGAGCAGAATCAGTCCTGGAGGGCCGAGGCATGCAGCGGGGTGTGCGCCTGCATGCGGCGGGCCCTCAGAGTCAGCCGCCCACCCCGCCTTTCCTTATTGGCTTTAAAATTTTGTCACCGAAACCCTTGCCCCAGCTGATTTGCTTACGTAACGAGGATCAGGTTAGACTGCCACATCTGTGAATCCCAGGAAGCTGGGATTCCGGGGACGTCCTGCTGGCCACGGACCGTCATGGTCGTGGTGAGGACCGGAGTGACCGGAGTGAGCGGGCCCTCTTCCCCCTGGACCTCGAGGCTGAACACTCTCCTCTCCCCTCCCCCTCCCCCTGCAGATGGCCGCTCTCCAGAGCCCCTTCTATGGCGATAAAATGAACCTCTTCTCCCTCTGCCAGAAGATCGAGCAGTGTGACTACCCGCCTCTCCCTGGAGAACATTACTCTGAGAAGGTGAGTGCGGCTGCCAGGGCCGGACCTGGGGGCCTCGATGGCCTTGTGAGGGAGGGGCACTTCCGAAATACCTCGGCTGTGGGGTTGAGCTTGGGTTCCCTTCCTGGCATGGAGGAGGGAAGACTTCTGGGGAAGTGACTCAGAGGGGACAAAAGCAGATTGATTTTACTGAAAAGCTCTCATGGACAGACACCAGTGTGGGCCCCGACAGCAGGACTGTCGCTCACCCACTGGCCCAGAAACCAGCTGTAGCTGGCCCAGGAAGCCCTGTGGGCACACTGACGCCCGTTTGGCTCCCAACCTGAGGCCCAGTGTGAGGCCCGAGTGTGAGGCCCGAGTGTGAGGCTTGCTGCCGCAGGTCCCAGAGACAGGCTCCGTGTGGTGTCAGACAACTAGAACCAGACGCAGAGGCAGGCAGCGGCAGGGCCCTGGCGTGCCCCACACCGCGGCTGGCTGCCGTTCCACTCCCGTGACAGGAAACCACGGCGTGCAGACTGGTCTCTTTGCTGTCGCAGATCTAAGTCACTCCTTGGGTTTTTATTTTCAACACTCGACACCAGGTGCAGGGGCTCTGGACAGACTCTGACAGGTCTGGCTGTGCCGGGTACCGTGCGTGAGCATCATCTTCCTCAGCTTCATCACCATGGAAACAGGGATGATGTTCGCCTTCGCGGATAAAATGTGAGGAGGAAATGGCAGGTTGATGGCACAGCGTGGCTCAGGGTGTAGACGGATGCGTAGGTTTACACATTCCCTTCACTCCTCTTAGGCGAGTCACTGAACTTAGTTCTGAGTCTGTTTCCTTGCCTGCAAAATGAGGATAATGCCGGGATCTACCTCACAGGGTCGGTGTAAGGATTAAGGTGGCGTGTGACATGCTCAGTCTAGCACCAGGCTGGCATAGCATTTACCCCATCATCATCATCAGAAGTAGCCGCTGGATGTAGCACAAGGCCTGGCTCAAGAGTAAATGCTCAATAAGCATTAACTACTATCCTTATATCTGTTCAAGGTTAAGGCTTATAGAACTATTATTGTTTTTTCTGTCCCAGGTCAACACTAGTGGGTGTGATGAGGAGTCCGAGACCCCCATGGGCCACTGCCTCACAATATAATAGCATCTCACATTGATTACCTACTGTGTTGATCCTCCCCCACCCCATTTCACCAGTGAGGGAACTGAGGCATAGCTGTCCAAGGCCACATAACTTGGAAGTGGTAGAGGCAGGATTTGAACCCGGGACCCCTCGTCACTGCACCATCCGGTCTTGATGGCACGCCTCTGCAGTAGCTGATGGTTCAGCCGGGGTGAAGTACCGTGTGCAGCTCGCTGCAGTCCCAACTCTAAAGGTTCCAAGACTGGAGCAGGAGCAGCCCTCGTCCTCCAGGGACCTGGGCCTGCGCAGGCCAGCTTGCAGACACCAGGTCTCCCAATGTGCTCTAACCCTGTGTCCAGGCAGGTCGACCCACGGGTCACCGACCGACCACCCTTCTCCCAGCAGGCTTTGTGCTTAATGCCTGCTCACAGGCTTCACAGACTCTCACAGGACCGAGGGTGAGGGTCAGGAGCACGCGTCCCTGTAAAGTTGCTCAGGGCACTCTCTCTCACAGCTTTTGCTTCTATGGCTTGCAGAGTTCAGTTCTTCCATGAACTTTTAGAGGAAGGACCTATGCTCTGGAGTGGAAGTTGGCAGGAAAGGGAAAACCAGTTAGAGTTCTTTACCAAGTGAATAGTTGCATTTGGTTTTCCTTTACTCACTTTTTCTTTAAAATTGGATTTCTCTACTCTTCAAAAGCAGCTTGGAGCCATGCAACCTGGAGCAAATCATGACTTCTCTGTGCCTCGGTTTCCCACCTGTAAGTGGGAACTGTGATCTCTGTCTCGCAGATCTGAAGCTGAAGTGAACACATCCGCATAGAGCCTGCAGGCCACTTCTCCCTCCTGCATCAGCCACTCGCCGTCGCGAGCTCCCACTCCCCCCCGCCCCTGCTTTCGGCCATGTGCAGCGGTTCCAGCCGTGTGTCTGGGGGCCAGAGGGGCTTCTTAGCACTGGAGGCCCTTAGCACACCTCACTTTTGAAGTTCTTTCCCCTCTTAGAAATGGAAATAAGACACTTATACTACTTTTATTTCTCCTGATTTCTGAAATTTTATAACCAGCACTTATTGTCAATTGCGTGGTCGGCTCAGGTGACAATTGGGGTCACATAGACTTCACCTTAATCCAGTTTCCTTGGATTAAGGAATTGCCTTGAATACTGTAAGATCTCGAAAAGTTTCGTTGCATCTTGGGCAGCCTCAGTCTCCAGGACTGCCCAAGCCGGCTGCAGGCTCAACGCATCTGTCCAGGGGCTCCCCGTGGTGAGAAGGCAGTGGACTCCCACAAAGGCAGCATGCAGGTTGGAGGGATACTCAAAATGCCTGACCCAGAGGAACCTCGTTTGCGGCCCACACCCCCTCGAGAGTGACACGTGGCGTGTGTACGGTGGCTCCGGGCCTCTGCATGACCCTTCCACCCTCCCAGGCCCCCTGAGCATGGCTCAGTCCACGGAGCCCCCTCATTCAGGACCGGCCCTCCCAGCCGCTGCTCCTGACCCAACCCTGCAGGGCCAGCCAGGCTCCCCAGCAGCAGGTATTTAAATAAGAAAATTGCAGTGAGCCGGTCCAGTGATGCAAGTTAAGATGCAGGCTTTTTAAGGTCATTATTTTAATTACCATTAAAATAATTGGCACTCTGGCTATCCGAAGAGGGGAGGCGATCAGAGGCTCAAGGCGCCCCTCCCCCACCCCGAGGCGGGCGCAGCCTTCAGTGTCTGTGTAATTAAAAGCTCCGTCTTTCATGAGCACAATAAAGAGGCCAGGGGGTGGGCAGACTGCAGCCCTGCTGCATGTTAATGCATTTATTATGATCAATAAGCTCTTGCCTTGAGTTTTGTCCTCTGGTTGGGCATCTGCATGACTGACAGTGCGCGTGCGCGCGCACACACGCGCGCACACACACACACACACACACACAATTTGCCTAGTGTGGGTAATTGGAAAATTCACAATTATTTGAAGGTAACCGCTCTCGGGGTCTCAAAGCATGGCCTTTGGGACCGGACAAGCCTAGGAATGGGCTTGGCTCTGCCCGGTGACTGACTGTGTGACCGGGCACCCATCCCTCATCCTCTGTACGCGTCGAGGACTACGTGAGTTAATGCTTTCTTAAGACTAACACGAGCCGTCCTCTCCCCTGCAGTTACGGGAACTGGTCAGTATGTGCATCTACCCCGACCCCAACCAGAGGCCGGACATCGGTTATGTGCACCAGGTGGCCAAGCAGATGCACGTGTGGACGTCCAGCACCTGACCGTGGGCACGGCGGGCCTTGCCAGAGCCAGCACCTCTCTGCCTTACCTGAGTCTCCTCTCCAAAGCGGCCACCTGGTAGCCTAGATCAACTAAGACAAGAGATTTCAGCAGGTTCCCCAAAGGGGGCCGGGCTTCACAGCAGATGCTGAATGCAGAGCAGCTGGGGGGAGGGGCGCTGGTCACATGTTCCTGGTGGTCAAATTCAAAAGTCCTTTCTTTAGACTGTTGCGGACAATCTCAGCTGGATTGTTAACAAAGGGGTGCGGATCAGCGAGCCAGGGATGCACCCCTTGGACCTGGACTGTAATGTGAACCTGTAGGGTAATTCCTTGAGTGACTGGTCAAGGTTGATACGAACAGAACTGCAGGAGACTGCGATTTGCAGTGAGCCTTTGAAAATGGCTAGTAGCGAGTTCAGTTTAGCTTAGAATCTTTTTAAACAATCAAGCTGTGTGCTTAATTTACTCTCTTGTAAAGGGATAAAGTGGACATAATTTTTTAAATGGAGTGGAGATTTTCCTAATATTTTTATCTATGTTTTTAACTCGATGAATAAGGATGAGGAGGACCCAGCATCTGGCATAGAGCTTCAGGAGACAGACAGTATTTGAGAGGCATGAGTGTTTTCCATGCAGTCTGGCTCAGCCATCTTCTCCTGACCACCTGCTCTGTACCAGGCACTTCACTTGCCTGAATGCTGGCAGTTCATTTAATGATCAGTGTTAAGCGTTTTTGTCTATAGGAAGAAAGCATGGCATACGAAAAATATAAAACATACCCTCAGGCTGTTCTCTGTACAAATTCTAGTTTTGCAGCTTCCTGCCACAGCCCTGGGCAAGTTTCTTAGTCTCTCTGAGCCTTAGTTTCCTCATCTGTAAAATGGGACTAATAATACCTACCTTCAGGGTTGCTGACAGAATTTGAAATAAAATATGGAAGTTGTCTAGCACATTGTAGATGATTCAAAAATGGCAGCACTCACCCCTTCACAGAACTCAAGTCCATGAACCACGTTAAGTCAAGAATTAATGTACAACTGTACTACGTGTAGGAAACCAGAAAGGTGTGCCTTTATTTCATGTTCCCAAATAGGATTAACTGTGAAGACTAATTTATAAATGTGAACATAAGGAAAACTCAAGCTCTGAAGGAAACAGTTTGAATTTTGTCTTTATACTCAAGTTAATCCTCAAATGGTCTAAGTTGTCGTCCACTGACTTGGTGACAGTTCAGCCCTCCAGAGAGCGCGCAAGCCCGCCCGCTCCATCTGTGTCCTGGCAAGGTGCTCTGACTGCAGCCAATTCGCTGGCCAGGCCTCCCTGGGGATAAAGGGCTTGGGCTGGGCCACTGCTCTGTTTCCATGTGTGAAATCTGTTCTACTGTAACACTGTCGAGTTGGAGAGATTTTCTTCAGATGCAACCTTTGCTTTGTATGTGTTCTCCATGTTTGAAATAAAATGGGGTAAGGGGGGTTCCTTTTGTGAATGAGTACGGTTCATAGATAAGTTTTAAAACAGCTTCACAGTGCAGCACAATTTCTTGAGGCACTTTAAGGACACAATTTCTCAGGCCCCAGACATTCTGAGTAATCCCGGAATTTTTTCAAGCTTCCCAATAATTTTGGTAGTCATCAGCCAAGTTGCTGCCGTAAATAACTCCACCATTCTCCCCACCCACTCCTGGCGGCAACAGAGCAGGCTGGCCCAAGAGCAGGCTTACTCTGGAAAACCTGGTGCTGGCCTCCTCCTCCTCATGTCCCCCAGCCACGCTCCCTCTGGGAGAGTCAAGGCCCCGTCTCCTACCTAGCACTTACCTCTGAACGTTTTTCTGATGCCAGATTTTTCTGTTAATACTCTGCTTACATCTCTCAGAGCCCCCCTCTGTGTCCCCCTTGGCAGAATCGGTGTTGGACACTGATGAACTTGCTTTCTGCCTGTCACGAGAACAGTTCTGCCTGCGAGGCCCTCTGGAGGCGTCCGACTGCAGGCATTCACGAGGCCGGAGTGTCTGTGAAATGGCTGTTTCCTAACTGTTACACACTAATCCCCAGAGCATTCCCCTGGCTTCTGTGAGACTTGCCCGGGTGGAGTCCGCCCAGTTTCACGCCGCTGTGGCCAACAATCCATCGCCCTGCTTGTTTTTGGGACTTAGAACTGATCGTGTCTGACTCTTTCCTAAAAGGCTGTGCTGTACTCACCCTAGAAAAAAAAGAAGAAGAAGAAGAAGAAGAACCCTGGGACCACCACGGGGAAGGGAAGTCAGCAGAGGGGTGGGGACGACAGACACCGGAAAAATCGGCGTAACCCAATCCGACCTCCTGTGACAGATGAGGCCCCACTGTCTTTAGGAGGCTCGCACAGACTGGCACCCGGGGAGGGATTAGCATCCTGAAGGGGAGGCCAGGCCGATGGCCTTAATGGCCAAAAGACCCCACTTAATGACCAAAAACCCACACAGCCTCCAGACCTCAGCCAGTCAATTTCGTTTTCTTTTTTATTGGGTTTCATTCAGCAAACACGGGCCGAATGAAGGTCTTACAGGGGAGCCTCCACTGCCCCCCATCTTCAAGAGCAGCAACCAGCCTCCCGCCGACACCACTCAGGACGTGTCCATCGTTTGGACTGTTTCTTCCAGCACCTCGATTTCCAGGCTAGTGACTTTTTCAGTGAGGACTGCAGTGGTCCCTTTCTCACACCGGTACCGGCCAAACCTAGTGACAAGAATATAACAACGGAGTTAGGATCCCCTCAAGACGCCCGATGTGAGGCTGGAGAGAGGGACCAGTGTTCAGGCAGCAAACAGGCCTGGGCTGGGGTCTGGCTCTCCTGAGTCCTAGCTCTGCGACCCTGGGGGATTTGACTACCCCACAGCTCATTTTTGTCAGCCCCCAAGTGTGAGCGAACAGGGACCCCGGTAGAGAGGAGGCACACTAAGAGAGATCACACAGAGCACCTGGTACTCAAATTTCTTTGCCCACCTCCCCATCACCAGAAGATGCTAGAAAGCATTTGGTCACTGGCCTTCAGGCTTCAACCTCCTGGAGCCAGCAGGAAGCGAATCCTTCCACTGAGCTGCCATCACCCTCCTCTTGTGCAGCAGCAAGGCTGACCTGCTACCTTAAACACTTAAAACACATCTGGAAGCATAAACAGCATAAAAATGACCCGCAGACAGACTCTGTCCTTGGCATTTTAGACCACACTCTGAAGACTCGAGAGGAGAGTTAACTGTCCCTGGCAGGGACACGGTGGATCATCATCATTAGGACACACCCAACACCTTTCCTGGAGTGAATCCCACAGGCTTCTCTGAGCATGACATGGTCTATGAGATATGTATCTGAACTGCTAATTCTCGTGCTGGGGCTGAGAATAACATCACTGTCAAATAGCAGCACAAAGCCAACTGCTCCTCTGCTCTGTCCGCAGCTGGACATTACTTCCGTCCCCTTGGCGTGGACTAACAGACCACACTGGCTGTGCCACGACCACGCGCTCCTCGATAACCCATCCTGTCCAGTGGGCACTTGTGCTCAGAGGGGAGGAAGCAGAGAAGAGGGAGATGTTACCGGGCTCTGTATAAACTCAAGAGCAGAGCGTGTGCAGCGAAGACAGGCAGACCTTTGTTTCTGTTAACCCTTCCCGTCCCCTCCAGGCTCTCCTTCGCTGCAGCACCTTTTAAAGCTGTGCTCCCACCACCCCCCAGCCCCACCCCGCTGGTGTGAAGACGTGGCTCCTTCCCCTAGACTGGACCCTTAGCCGCCAGAGCCCCACGTGGCTCCTATGTGCCCGACTCGTGGGAACCACAGCGTCCGGAGGGGAGGACACAGGAGCCTCCTCCCCATCCTGGGCTACGGCACCTGGCTTCAGCAGCACGCGGGGAGGGCTTCTGCCTTAAACAGCAGTAGGTGGCAGAGGAGGGCTGCGGAGGGCTGAGGGCAGAGGAGCCAGGCCAGGTCCACACTGGGACTGGGCATAGGATGCCTGCCTGGGCCTGAGGCTTTGCCCCCATCCTGACTGTCCACTCTGGGAAAGGTTCCCTTAAGCCAGGCAGTACCCCCATCAGTCAGCCACTGGCAGAAAAGATGACAGTAAAACTTCAGGAGTGCCTGGGCACTGAGGGGCAGCAGCTCTGGCAGGGGCAGGTTGCTGACACCTGCCACAACTGGCCAGTGCCTTCCCCACCACCTGAGTCTTCACAACTAGCCAAGGAGTCTGTCTGTTTCTGTTCTTATGCATTTAGGTCTCCTTTACATCTGTGGCCTATGTCCCAAGGGAGTAAGATGAGCCGCTGCTGCACTTCCTTTTGGACAAGGACTCCTGTGCTTGGCGCCCGTTCCTTGTCCAGCCTCAAACTCTACTTTTCAACGGCTCAGATGTGGCTTCCAGAATCCTCACCCAACACACTGTTCAGCCTGGATGGAGTGTAACCACCTCCCCCTTCCTAAATGCTTCACCGTGAACTTGCTCAGGTCATGAGCATCTTGAAGTAGCAGGGGAAGCAGGTCACACAGGGACACTTGGCTCCCGCTTCAGAGAGCCCAGCAAAGCCAGGCCTGAAAGGCTGCTTCCACTCCTGACCGTGGAGTCGACAGAGATCACCTAGTCCAGCACCATCACTTCACAAACAGGGAGGCCCTCTTGCCCAAAGTCACCAACACCAGGCAATTGACATCGCCCCAGTCCAGAGCGTCTCGCTGCTGGGCTGCTCTACCCTGCCAAGAACACGAAGTTTGCACAATGCTGAGCACAAATGCGATGAGTACCTGCTGGTTCTCAACGCTCTCGTCCGTGTGAATCACTCCCAACTTGGATTCTGAGTATACACAGTGGGAGTTAAGCCAGCATTCCAGAAAGTGATGTGCTGGCTACCTTGGGATGGATGCTGCTGGCAGCAGAGCTCGGCAGCCACGGCACAGGCAAGCAGCTGGCCAGCTATGCGGACGGCAAATGAGCGGTTAATCTGCACACACACCAGCCACCAGGCTGGACACCTTCCAGTCTTGTTCAACAAAGCAACTGGAGCTTGTCCCCTACTCTACGCCGGGGCTGCACCCCTGAGACCCAGTGCTGGCTCAGCATATGCCAGGGCTCCCTCGAGAGCAGGAAGCACCAGTGAGCTCCCAAGGCTAACTTCCAGACGCTTAACCAGTGCTTTGTAACTGCTCGGACTTCCGCACCACTCTGAGAAAAGCTCTGGGCCAGCAGCCCTGGAAAATGCAACTCACAGAACCGCAAACAGAATCCAGGGGATTCTCTGAGAGACTAGAGAAGGACAGCAGGTGATTCAAACCTCTCCCCGCAACCTCAGCCCAGGGCTCTTTCCCGGGCCCCACTCTACCTTTCCTGACATTTTGCAAATTAAATCACTTTTCTACACCTGACAGCAGCCCAGAATCATAAAGCAAAAAACGGCTCAAAGTTCTGTTGTGTAAGGCTGGTTTGGGGACACCAGATTTACTTCACATGGGTAAGAGCCAAGAAAACCCTGTCAGATGCCATGGAGAGGTCAAGGGTAGCCACAGAAGCCGGGGACACAGGAAAACCTGCATCTCCCTCACTCACCTGGTCCCCTTCTTGTTGGGCACTGAGAACGGGCGGAGAAAATCCAGCTTGCTCTTGTTAATGACACAGAGGTCAATGTTACTTCCAGACCCCAAGTCATTGAAAATGCCGGCTGCAATGGCTTCACTCACCAGCGTCTTGGCTTCCTCCTCCTGAGAAAAAGAATGGCAGCAATGACGTCCAGCAGTACGCGAAGTCACCTGGGGGGCGGGCACTGCTTTCAATGCCCGTTTTACAGATGAAGAAAGGTCTCGAAGTACCTCAGCGATGTGCCAATGGTCCCCAGCCGGCAAGTGTGGAACCCCGGGCTTTCACAGCCTTTATGCATGGGCCCCCCCCAACACACTGCTCACGTCAGACAATCGCTGACCTCGTAACCGAGGACGGTGGGCTGACGGAGAGCAATCTGTCATCTACAACAGGAGTCAGTAAACCTTTCTTGTAAAGGGGGCCAAGGAGTGCATAAACAGTCTCTGTCATAACTACTCGACTCAGTCATGGGAGCACAAAGCAGCCGCAGATAATATGCAAACAAATGTGTGTGGCTGTGCGCAAATAAAACTTTATTAATAACAGAAACAGGTGGCGGGCCAGATTTAGACCATGGGCTGTGGTTTGCTAACTCCTGACCGAAAAAGTCCAATGACGGTTGAATCTGCTTACTGGTAACAAAATGAAGAAAGTCAGCATCATGGGGGAAAGTAGCTAACACCAAAACAAAACAATAATTCTGGGAAAATGGTGGCAGAGCCAAGGCTGTGACCTCTTGCTGAAGAGAATCTACTGCCTCCCACTAACAAGCCTACGTGTTCACTGAAGTGTTTCATTTCTTTTGAGTTATTCTTTCTTCTCCTTTAAGAAGCAAGTCTAAGTCCCCAACAGTTACTGGTGAAAAGTGGATTAATTCATTTCTTATCCAAGAAGGCCCACCACGTGCCAGGTCCTGTTCCAGGAGCCAGGGCTGCAGAGATGGATGAGGCCCCAAGGTCCATGCCCTGTAGGGCATCGGACTCACGTAACTACAGGACAGCGTGAAAAAGGCTAACAAATAACAGAAGGAGCACGGTGGGAGCACTGCCTGGGTCAGCAAAGCTTCAGCAAAGCTGAAAGATGGGCCACACACCGGGCACTCAGAAGACAGGGCAGTGAAGGCAGCAAGGTGGGACCTGGGGAACATCAAATTCAAGCTCTTTATGAAACAAGGATAAAAAATGAACCAATCTCCCAAAGAGGAGGCTCTAACTTGAGTCGTAGCCCCTTCTCAATCCACCAGGGCATGAGAGTCCATAAACACGCAAGCTGAACTAAAGAGCTCATCCAAGTAACATCCATTGAGAAACAAGACTGTCTGCCCCAAATTCTAGCCTGAGGTCATCAAAGGGCAGACTGGCTGACTTCCAGTCGTGAGAAGATCTGAGAGACCACTCAGGGTTCCTGCTCCTCCGCCTGTCCTAAACCAGGAAGTGAGATGCCAGTGACATGAGCGCCCTCTACAGACTCAGAGGAGGCTCTGCCGGAAGTGGGATCCTCAGCAACCCAGCGGCAGGGGCTGGGGCTTAACCTGCTGTTTATTCCACCAGGTTAATTCACTTCCTGAGTGGCACATATGTGAGGCCGATGAAGCCAGTTATTCTCCTGTGCATATGGAGCCCTGTAAGAATTCACTCAAACAGAATCCTCTAATCAGGAGGATCTCTCCTGAGACTCCCAACAGTCTATGAGGCCAAAGCCTTACCAGAAACCAGTGAAGGTGGCAGCAAAGAAAGCGTCTTAGAGGAGATGGCTGCTGCTGCGGCTACCACACAGACAGCGAAACCCGACCAGCAGCAACCTCATTCCAGCTTGTTTCTCTTATTAAAGAACCACGCATGTGTGCGTGTGTCGGGGGCATCCTGTTTATCCCCCTGCTCCTGACCTGCCAACTCTTCTTCCCTTCTCTGTTTTTATTATTTCCTTTGCTTTATCATCGCTACTTTTCTCGTCACTGGTGATGGTGCCCTGAGTGAGCCAAAAGTACCCAGTGGATGTCACAAATCCTGCTGGCAGCACTTAGGACTGCAGATTTAAGTTTCCCAAATTATTTTATATTTGGAGATGGAGATTGGGAGGAAACCTAGAGGAAACTGAAATATACACATATTAGGCATGCATACCTAATGTCAACTGATCAGACTGGGCAGATACCAGAATGCTGACGGGTGAGCCTTCCTCTATCTTGCAAATATTCTATCAACAGATAAACTTCTAAAACTTGAAAATGTACAAATCTGAAATGTGTATAGCCTGACTGACTCACAAAATTGTCACGTGTGCTGTTATTTAAGCGTAAAGACTTTAAAAGCTGGTAACATACCTTTTACATTCCTTCCCTCCCCACCAATCCTAGGGAAGAAAATCTCACAAGTCTCTAACTTTTTTCCCAGTCCTACCCTCCTCACATTCACAGGACTCAAAGATGGTATGAACCTTACGTCTTATTGGGCACCTACTACAATGTGCCAAGTACTGAGTTAGGCATTTTGACGATCACTTTTATCCCTGCCCTCAGCCATCTTCTGAGGTTGGTACTGTCAGAAACTACAGCTGAGAGAGAGCCAATGCCTTGGCCAAGGTCAGGTATCTAGTAAATGTAAAACATGTCCTCTAGGCTCCAGAGCTAACATGCTACCGCACACGGCAGTTCACAAGTAACCTGTCTCAGTTGGAGGCTGGGGCTCCTTGGTGAGTTGGGGACAGTGGACAGCAGTTCCCCGATCCAGGGTATGTCACTCTCCCACCAAGGATCTTCAGAACTCAGGCAAGTTTAAGAGAGGACGACGGGTGCTAATTTATCTTTGGGCCAACCAGCAGCTTCCCTGATGGTCATTTCCCTGGGGAGCAGGGGAGTTTCTCAAACTGCCCAGCACACTATCACGTAAACAAATGTTTCTACAATGTAATACGGCAGAGATTAATATTAAGATCCAAGGTCTTATTTCACATATCCCCCACCCCCACCAAAGCCCTCAAAAAACACAAACAGGCTGAAAATTACCAAGGCTCTACTTACTGTCTTACATAGCCGTCTTCAGCAAACATTTACAGACTCCTACTACGTTCCAGGAACTGCTTCATATGTTGAATACTGTCTTTTACCACAGTATTTCCATCCCCAGAATTCTAGACGCATATGCAAATATGCTACTGGGCATATTCATACTGTGTTTTCTTTATAGTAGGATTTCACAATTAAACAACTCTTGTCTTTAACACGTGCTACCAAATATTTAGGAAAACTATCAAGGAAACTGCAAACTAAAAGCAAGAGGTAGGGGAAACACCACATTTGTATCTGTCTCTGGCCCACAATACACGCAGGAAGCATTGTTTCCTCACAGCAAAACTGCACCTCCCTTTTTTTGGAAGATGCAGAGTGACCTGAGTTCTGAGCAGCATCTGCCTGGAGACAGCTGCTACAGAGGGGCTCTGACAAGGGCCCTGTAGAGCCCGTGACCCCAGCTGGTCAGGCCCAGGTGCGATGCTCTCCCACTGCAGGGGTCAGCGTCCTCCCCTGGCCAGCTGCTCAGAGATTTGCACTGCCAGTCACAGGGGACCCTGGAGTCGGTGTAGAGATGGACCAGTAGGGCTCATCCTGACTACCAGAAAAATAGCCCTCCAGGACAATGGCACCTTCCTTTTACTGTGTGACACTCAGCCGAAAGACCACCACGACCCTGGGGATCGAGTTAGTTGAGAGACCCAGGTTCAAGGTAATCTAGCAGATGTGGAGGCGGACAGTCTGCGTTTGAAACCCCCGTTTCCTATTTATTGCTGTGCAACCTTGGGCAAGTCACTTCACCTCTCTGAGCTCACTCTCCTCCTCTGTAAGACAGTGTTGATAAATTAGGATTTATCACAAAACTGCTGCAAACAGAAATAAAATATAGATAGCACCTTCTAGAGTACCTGGCACGTAGCTGCTGCTTAATAAATAAATGGTAACTTGAATTTAATAAAGCGAGCCAGAGGGCTCCTAGAGACACACTTTATTTCTATGCAGTGACTGCCTATACTAAAGCCCAGGCCAGGAGAAGGAGGTCCAAACAAACCTGCTGACAAATCTTCACACAGTGCCGTGGAGAAGTTCCTCTAATAATTAATCCAAGCAAAAAAGCACACTCCCTAAAAGTTCAGAGAATATAAAAGGGGTACTTCCTGCTTTATGGCTACAAAGACCAAACTAACTGGGAATATCAGTCCCCCGAGCCATCCCTGCTTCTTAAATGAGATTACAATAAGAGTGATGTACTGCACTGCAAGTCGGCTGTGACAAGCAGCACTTTATAGAGCTATCTGTTTGTCTCCATCACTGCATCGCACAATGTGTCCCTGGACTCCAATGTGCAGCTCCATTTACCGCTACATGACAAATGGGCAGCACTTGTAAAAGGCACAAAGAGGTCCACGTCGGCCATGTAATGGTCACCACAGCTGTACCCGAGTGCTTGAGGGGACAAAACAGACCCCCAAGTTCATTAAACTGACCAGTAATGGATCTTTCAAAAAGTGCCTTAGGAATCGTACAGAAAAGGCTAAAATAAATAACTCAGCATGGAAGGCTAATCTGAAATGGTGTTTGATAAATTATTTATAACACAGGCGATTGTCTGCATTTAATATTGGAGCTACTAGTAGCATCTTTAAAAGATGATTTATGCGCTGTAATGCTATTAAACTTTATATTGGCCCACTGCTAGCTATAAAGTCTGCTGAGATTTAGAGAATGAGTTTTAAACTGTCACTGCAACATCATAGGAGATGGAGACTGTATTAAATCTTTACTTTAAACCTGTTATCTAGAGAGTTGCATTTTGTAGACACTCACAAACTGACAGATTACCTCGGCATCCGCTATGGTGCAGGCCCAAAACAGAACTGCAAAGAAACTTTTCCATATTATTCTCGTCCACAGCCACGATCGAATTTTTCTTCTCACTTCCATGATCTTTAGATTAGAAATGTCACCAGAGTAAAATGTAGGTACCCCAGCCAATGGGCACCCTGGACAGCTCAGCATCAAATTAATACTCCTTAAATAAATCCTCTACACTCAACTGTTCAGTTATGCACTCTGAACGGTGCTTTAACTTACATCGGGGGCAGGCAAACTATGAAATATGCATTTGACTGAAAACCTACTGTATTATTTTAGATACGGCTTTGGAATATCAACATACATGTATGTGGTAAGTCATGTGAAACAACTGATTTGTGATTAAAGTATTTTTTATTTCTTCAAACAATAAAACTGATTATTTGCTGGAAAATATATTTCATCTGTGTGGCTGAGGCGCTCACATTGAGGGAGATGAAAAAAAGAAACGTTCCGCCTTTTTCATGAAGAACAGAGCTCCTCTGCTGTCAGGGCATTGTGAGGGGACCCTGCACGCCCCGCCATCACGCCAGTAGTCAGGACAGTGGCTCCGCTACCTCTGCTCGAGGGGACCAAGGATGTGGGTGGCATCATACCTAAACTTTCATTAATTTTCCTACCTGTTATTACCTCTATACGGATCATTTTGTTCTTAACAGTTTGCTCCTTTACTAAAAACTAAGGATTTTACTCAATAAGAATCAAAACAGTCCATACTCATCTTGGGAGATCTGGATTATCTTTTATCACTCTGATCTGAAACAGCAAAAACATGCTACTGCTCTGATGATCTGCGGCTGAGCAGATAAAAGTCTGGGTGTGGCAAGAGTCTGGTCCCAAGAAGGGGACCAAAGCCACGCCGCCTCCACCTCCGTCCCAGGCGGCGGGCACAGTGCCTGGCGTGGGCGCTGACAAAAGAAAAAACGGAACATCGACTTCAAATGCATCCATGCTCCGCCAAACTAAAAGACAAAATTAATTATGAGACAGAATGGGGTAATTCCAAAATTGCACCAGTCCCGGCTGGGGGACCAGGGGACGAGAGCATTCAAAGACAGTTAGGCCCTCCAGAGGAGAGGTTTAACCGCAACGTTGTCTAGTGGCCTGCTGCCATGGCGGGGTTCTGACTAAGCCACTGATGCGGCCTAAAGGAGTCATTCGTGGCTGATGGTTGAATAAAATTTAAAGAGCTCAAAAAAGTGTTTAAAATGGTCCCCCCAAAGCAGTATGCTTCCTGCACCATGTAACAGACCTAATGTGTCCCATGTGTAGCCACGTATTTTACAGTGGGAAAGGTTAATTTAATTTTTTCAGACTGGGCTGTGTGACAAAAGCAAAAGTGTCTGCATTTTGTTTTTGGCTTAAGCTGTCTGGGTAAACACGGTCTACCTGTGTGAACACCTGGGAATTGTCAGGTATAATCAAGTCACAGCTGGTGCTGGGTGTGCCCAGAGTGAATTAGTAACTGTCTTTAAGATCGAGATGCTGCTGCCATTTCTTTCTTAGATAGTTTTTTTTTTTTGGCTCCCAGGATCTGGGTGATGCAAATGATGAAAGACATATCTGCTGTGGGTGCAGGAGTAATTTAAGGGGTTTTCAGCGGGGACAGGAATGGGTGTTCGTATTCAAGGACTTGCCAACCAAGTTAGCTGCCAACATGGCTTGTCCCAGATGACTGAATGACACAAAAGCCTGACCACAACTCAGGGCCAGGAGAGAAGATGTCCGAGGCTGCGGGACCACAATGGGCCACAAAAAGCTGTCACAGAGCCTCAAAGAATAAGGAAAGCCCAGGAGAGCTGGGTCATTAATAACACAGCACTTAACTCTCTCTGAGCCACAGGCTGCCCATCGGAAGAATGGGAATAACGCTCTGTCCAAGGGCTGTTGGAAGGAATAATGAGACAGAAATGTCCCATGACACACTGATTCTGCAAACAGAACTGTTAGCAAGTTCTAGGGTAGAAGGGTGTGAGAAAACTAACATGGACACCCACTACATCCCTGAGTCAGAACCAAACGCTTACGTTACTTATTTAATCCTCATAATCACCACCTGTACAGCAGAGGAAACTGAGGCTCTAGGAAGTTGGCAACGCACTCAAATGCACGTGGCTGTGTCAAAGTGGAGGCTGGGGATCCATGCCAACTTAGTGCCTGGGATCGCCAAAGCCTATGTCTTCCTATCCCACCACGGGGAAATCGGTGGTGAGCATGAAGGTTTTGCTGGATTCTGAGACAGCGAATAGAAGGAAAACACCTAAGCTTCCAGAGGGAAAAGGACCAAGAGAGATAGAAACATATTGCTTTCCACAAGGAGAAGAAACCAGCGTTCACAGCATATGTGTACACAAATATATATTTGCAAGGCTGCACTGAATCAAATATAATCAGAGATTTAAAAAGCAAGAAAAATTGGGTTTAAAGAAAGAGTGAGAAATATGCTCAATAATCCTCCAAATGAAAACCAAGCTGCCCCAGCTAGTAATAAGATCTTAATAATATCACCCTCTCCTCCGTAAAACAATGCAGTCAGTGGGATAACTCTGCCAATACATTCCTGGAGACCCTGCAAGGGCTACCGCCTGAAAACAGTGGGGAAAATGCAGTAAATTTGTTCCCAGGATCACACAACAAAGATTAAAAAAAGCGGCCATGTTCACATCGAGCCCATCCACCTCCAAAGGCTGGAGGACAGAAGTCAATGCGGACTGCAGGGTGAGTGTGGAAAGGTGATTATGGGGATCATACTGTATCGCAGGATCCTGCTTCTACAGCCGCATAAGGATTAGGAAGAACTGGAAGGAGACTCAAGAAAGTACAGAGCATCCTTGTTCTAGCAAGTTTAAAGATGGTCACATATAAAGCAAATTTCAAATGATGCATAAAGCCCTGAAAGAAATGTGCAAGTCAGCTTAGTTCAGCAAGCGTTTACCCATGCCCTGATACTAACACTCTCCACAGACACCGTGCTAAACCTGGGGATAAGACCTGAACAGATACAGACTCTGCCCACAAAGAGTGTAGAGTCCGGAGAGGAAACATGTAGATAAGCTCACTACAATATAGTAAGAGCTATTAAGAGGCAGGCTTGACAATGGAACAATGGGTGTACAGAGGTCCCATGGGATACAAGTGATAAGACTGGGCTGCAACTCGACATACAAGTAAATGGTAGCCAAGCCACAGGGCAGAAGTGAGGATAGGAGTAGCCATGAAAATGGGAAGGAGAGAGGTGAGGTCAGGTAGACAGCTCCGTGGGGCTGAATACCAAAGAACCACAAGGGCCACACAGAGAGCCAGCTCTTCATGGTAGCCAGTGGAAAGACATGAAAAATTTAAGCTGCTGAATGATGTAGCTAGATTTGTGCTGTTTGAAACTGCAACCTGGAAGCAGTGGTGGAGAAGAAGCACAAGGCAGGCGACAGGGAAGCAGGTGAGCCATCGTTCCCAAGGAGAGATGGTGGTGAGCCAGCAGGGGCAGGTGGGAGTGCAGGAGGAAAGGGCAGAGTGTCACCTGGACATCCAGCATCAGTCATGGGCACCGACCAAACTCCAAACAAACTCAGCCTTCACAGAAAAGCCTTTTGTTAACTTCTTGGCAGCTATTTTTTCTGGCAGGTCGATGGGAGATAATGATTAACTTAACTACATAGTTTTAGACAGGTACGTTTCTGCAGCAGGCACTTTCCAAAGAGTGTCACCAAAAAGGGACAAGGTAAAAGCAGACCCAGTGAAAGCACATTGAGGATGTTCTGGAGTCAACTTGGAAATGCCATTTCATTCGTATCAGGGACTCCCGGAATATGCCTGTCTGGCCTCTGAGTGTGGTAGAAAGACTGTAAGGATCAGTTAACCGTGGGGGCAAGAACCAAAGAATGGAGAGAAAGCAGCTCTAAGGAGAATCGCGGTCATGGGGGTTTGGCCACACGAAGGCAGTTAGCTGTGAGGAAGCAGAAGTGGGCACGCCCAGGTGAGGCCAAGGAGCAGCAAGCAGGCTGGGGTGGGGAGGTGGGGGGTAGGTGGGGTGGGAGGTGCAGAAGCAAAGAATTCAAGAGAATGAAGATCCAGGAGATCTGGATATGAATCTAGTCCTGTTACTTACAAGCTACATGATGATGGCACTAAAGTCATTCAACATTTTTAAGTCCCAATTTCCTCATCTGCGAAAGAGGCCTAAAACCTTGTGGCACTAGGTGGTCATGAGGGTTAAACTACATACTCTATGACCAGGAGAAACTAGCAGTGCCTGGAAGGCAGGAAACGCATGATGGCTGCTAACCTGACCCAATTCTACCCCTTTCTTGAATGTTCACAGCTAGCAAAAGCCTAACTCAGAACTACCAACACAAGAAGCAACCGATAATAACTCAGCGCTTTATTCTCAACCCCCCAATTCAAAGCAAATCCATTATGAAAGTAGTTATTTATACAGCAAATGAAAGTCAAAATGATGCCATAAAACACTGTGTCCACGTGTGCACCTTCCACACAGAAGCATACTAAATAGCACATTTTCACTTATTATATTTCACTAGAAATTAGATTCTAAAAGAAGGCAAGATGAAACTTACATTTGCTTTATGCAGACACTGTGCCAAGTACATTCTTCCACTTCTCCTTCCAAATAACCCTTGAAGGTAGGCACTACCCTTCTGCCCATTTTACAAATCCAGGGAGCTAAGGCTCGGCAAGGGAAAAGGACTAACCCAAAGGCACATGGCCAACAATAGGAAGTCTGAGATTCAACATAGTTTTGTATGACTCCAGAGCTCATGTTTTTTTTTGTTTTTTTTTTTGTTTTTCACTCTAGACAACAGAACCTCCAATTAGTCTCCAAAAATAGGAGTGGTGCTTGTCTAGCCCTGAGACGCAACTGACAAGTCACTCGTGGGTATATATTTTTTAAAGTATTTTACCTCTGAAATTCTTCAAAATTGCAAATCCATTGTTTAAATAATGCTACACTATCATTCTTCTGGCTTGTTACATTCGATAAAATTAAGACCATCCTGATGAATTTCTCTAATACAGAATGTACACTCATCAAATTCCAAAGCAAAAGCCTATCGGTTCACTGCATCGGTACAACATTCAGAGGTTTACATTGCCCTAAAATACATGTATAAAACCTCTCAGTAAACGGAATGAGTCAAATTGTTTTTTTAACCAGCTGGTATGTCAATAAAAAAGGTACTATTTAACTTAATTTTCCCATCGGGCCATTTGTTGATTTTCTTTTAACATTTTAGAGACAAGAAGTAGCCAGAGTATGAGCACAAACTTTGAAGCCAGACTGCAACTTACAAACGTGGCCCTCCAAAGGATCCCTTCCAGTAGTGACTTAAGCCCATTTTATGAATGAGTTTTATATTTTATAAACTGAGGCTGCAGGGGTTACACAAGAGGCCAAAAATCAACCTTCAAACCCAGACCCCTTTAAAGTCCATCACACACTTTCCATCATGCAGTTTTTTACTCCTCTATCACCCCAATTCAATTGACCTGAGCTAAAAGAAACCAACGTATTTGTCAAGGAATCAAAGTTAATGAGTCCTTAAATCTTTGTAATGTTCTGACGTCACCAAAGTTCTGATTTTAGAAAGACTATATTCCAACATCGTGACGGGTGACAACGATGACAAGTGTGATCGCATCCTACGGATACAATGTTCATTGAAAGTATTTTCAAAAATCTGCACTCCTAGGTGGAATTTTAAAATATCTATTTAGCACAACTTCGTACCATTTTAAAATTTTTTTTTCTGCACAATTTCAGGGTTAGGGGAGAGTAGTATAAATTATCTCACAGAAACCCACGAGTACCATGATCTGCTAAGGTTAAAACTTTAACTACCTTCCCGCGGTATGCTGCTGGGGTCTCATTACAGCAGGTGATCTCACAGTCCGCCATGCACAACACACTAAGTACCAGCATCTCCCAATTACACTGCAACATAAATCTCAAAGGACATCTGCAAAGTCTACACAGCTCCTGCACCCACTGCCGAAACACAGCCACCTCTAATGGAACGTGGCAGCTTTCTAAACTAAATATTCACACGCAGGGACAGAGATGCTAAGCCCGGCTTTATCCCACGCTGAAGAGCGGATGCTAATTAAAAGGCCACACTGATGTGGGAAAAGGCCACCCAGACAACTTTAGACATTGTCTGGAGTTTCGTTTTCCTACTTCCCCATCTGGTCAGCTGTCCAAACTTCCAGGATTAGACAACTGAGCAGTCAGAGCAGGAGCCCCACGGCTGTGTACATGACACCCCTCATCTAGAGGGCCTCCCTTCTTCCTCTTCAGCCTCCCTGCTCCATCCCTTCCTCAAACCCCGACAAAAAAGTTCAAGTGAGGAGTCGCATGCTCTTCAAAGCCATCTCAGTGCCCACCAGTTAGAGTCCACCAATTCCTCTTCTGTGGTCACCTCTACATCCCCTTCTACGTATCATTCTCATACATTTCACGCAATAATCTCAATAGTTGTCTGTGGGCTTGTCCACCCTGCGAGGTTGTGAATGTCTCTAAGAAAGGGACCATGTCTCATAACCAGGCACAGAGCTTGGCACCCGGTTGAAGATCAGTGCAACTCGGCTAAATGGAACGCATGCATCCTTCACATCTCAGAATGACCACCACCTCTCAACAGTTTACAAAGGCCCTAATGGCAACTCTGGCTGGAAGCTAAAAGATGTTCTACCGGTGGTATGGGTAGAAGAAACTTCTGGTTTCTCTGCCCACGGCCCATCTGCCTTTGTCAAATTTTACGTGTCTCAAAGTTTTTGAGAAAGCACCTTAAAAAACAAAACAAAACAAAAAAAAAACCTTCATAATAGTAGAGGGCAGCCAGGGTATATTGGTTCTTACCATAATCATCTGGCTATTTCTGCAACTGTTTTTACTTGGGCTAGCAAATCCTAGGCTTGATATAGGCTATGATACAAAATAAATAAATAACTGTCGTAATAGCAGTAAAGGCTTTGAAATATTTCATCTAAGCCGACTGTATTCTCATGCCTCTTAAGAATTGCCAGTCCCTTCAAATATTGGCAGTTCCATCTATCAGATCTTCCAATACATAAAAATTGCTGACTTTCCCCCCAAATTTGATACAGATATATGAAAACTGTGAAGCTTTTTTTTGGGGGGGGGGAAGGGAGGCTAGAAATGAAACTTCTCTGCCTGTGCAAAACATAAATTGCCATATGTTTTAGATCAGAAGGTTAAAAAAAAGCCCATGAAAACTTTCCAGCCCAAGAAAGCTGACAATTAACTCACTGAAATACAGGTCAAGCCCTCAAGTTCCCCTCTTCTTGTAGGTAGTGGTCCCACTTAACACTGACAAATTCTGGTAGGAAGGAAGGGCACCATTTTTATTTTATGTTCAGTTACATGTACAGTATAAATGTACACAGGTACCACATTTAAATATTTAAGCCCTAAATGTTATTTTAAACTTAATTTTTCCACAGAGCTATTTGATTTAAAAAAAAAGAAGAAGAAACTTTACTAAAATTCGTAATCGCACTTCAGTGTACATTAGCGCCAGTGTGGAGTTTGGCTGCTCTGCACACCCACATGCCCACCGCCTCCCTCTCTCGGATACCGCACACCACACGAGTATAATAAACCATGTTAATATTTCATACCACTGTGAAATATGCTGGAGTATCAATTCAACATCTGCTGTCTTTAGGGTCCGGGAGTCCCGCAGAGACACTTTCAATTTGTAATTGAGTTCTATGCTGAATTAATCAGCAGTTTATCTTTTTTACTAAAATAACGTCTTCACCACCAACCCAGATTTACATTAACAATTTATGCCAAATTACCTGCCAAGGCAAAACTTATAAGATTCTAAGCTACCAACCAGTAACGCTCAGTCCTATATTTCATTTCTTATATTTCTCTAACCTACATACAAGAAAAATAGGAAGCCATTGTTCAAGAGCTTGCAAGCCTCTGACCACGGTGACCTCTTGGATTCACAGCACACAGCCTTGCTTCTGACGTGAAATTCATGGGAGTTTTCCCCCTTCCCCTGAAAGCTTCAGTTCGATAAGTACGAATTTTTACAAAACACGATTTCTAGAATGGAATGAAATCAGTGAATAATAAAAGAACTTCTTATTTCTTTTCTCCAGGGGCTACGACATTCCAAACCTTGGCTTGAGTACCAGAAAAAGAAACCTAGATGAAGGGAGCATTTCTAGTGCCTTAAATTATGTCCCTGAGACCCAAGGTAGGAAAGGCAATTCAGTGTGGTAAGAGGTGGAAAAAGAAGTCCATGTTCTCTTGATATCATGATGCAGAACAATTTATTAGCAATATTTTCCTTTTAATTCCACTTGTACAGTTGAAAGTCACTAAACATTTATTTCTATTCAACATTATCCCTGAATCTAACTCTTGCCTCTCTCTGATTAAGAGTCTCTGGTCACAAAGAAGCTGCATTTTGTCTGCTAGATCCTTGCCACAGCTGCAGCAAGCAATATACTTTGTGAAATATTTCTTCTGTACGGTATATTTCCCCTAATTCCACAGTTATAGGAAATATGTAAAGTAAAAACACTTCATATGGAACACCTGATCCAAAGAAATGCATCACAAATAATCAACTATCTATTAGGGTAAAAGAATCCCTTCTTTTCAATCTACTTTGCATATAGTTGTATAAAGAATTTCGCCACCATACAGAATGGCCTCTTTCAATACTACCTCTGGATTACAGCACCCAGCGCAATGCCTTGCATTCAGCTGGTCCCCAATAAGTACCTGCTGACTGATTACATATCGATTATATAAAATTGAAATTCAGTGTTTACACATCAGGGTAGAAAATGGAGAAAAATTTTTCCACAGAAGTATTTTTGGCAGAAAAATCAACAAGGAAGAATTCTCGAAGTCGTTAACTATGGCAGTTATATCGTTTGTAGTACTTTTATTACTCCTTGAAGAACTGAAAATAGAGACCTTCGAATTTCATACAAGGTCACTTTCATAAGATTTGTTGATTCCTGAATTCCAGAGGCCAGGCCCCAAGAGGAACCCATTTCCCGCTCACTGAAGATTTTGATAAAACTATACCTTTCCTTCTTGGCCTCCTCCCATCTAGCTCCCTTTTATTTCCTGAGACTAAATGGGAAGAATAAAACACACTTTTTAAAATTTCCTCCACCCCTTCCCTGAAAAGCCCACTCTGCACTTCAACTTTTAACAAAGACAGAATACAATGGCAAGGGTGGAAATGACAACCAGCCACTCCCATTAAATAGGGCTCTAGAGAAACAGAGACAAGGAAGACAGCGACTTGGCCAGAGGAACGGGCATTTAAGTGGCCATTGCTAAGTCAAGGAAGACTAGGGAATCCTAGAGAGTCAAAGGGAGACAGCAATTACATGTGAAGTTCCAAACTCTCTCTCTGTATGGTAGGGAGCAAAGCCTTGCTCTTGGAACCATCAGGTGAAAAACCTAAGAAAACTTTCATCTGCCCTATAAAGCACAAAATGAAAATGTGAGCTAGAAGATCCAAGGGAGTAACCTTAACTCAAGAAGTGATGCCTCCCCAAAGCTGGCCTACCAGTGGGTTCGAATTTAGGAGAACTCATTTTTTAAAAGAAGAACAACTCAAAATATCTGATGCTGGTAAGATGGTAATGAGATGACATCAATAATGTCATCTCATTACCATCTCTTCTAAAGGTCTAATGGTAATTCTGCAAATCAGTGAACGATAGTGCCAACTTCAATATATGTTCATTTCTAAAATTAACTATTTAAAATCACTACTAAGAATAACTCTAATCAGGACCCCAGAAATCGTATCTTTGGGTTCTGACATCACTAAAATTTAATGCTTTACATTAAATACAACCAGAGGAAAAATTATTTGGGAAAAACAATACATTTTTGATCTAAAAATAAAGATACAATTTACTATGTCTAATGCTTCAGGTCTTAAGGAAAGCCAATAAGCAGGAATTAGGACCATAAGCAAACAAAAAACAGAAAGAGCCTCAGGGTCAGCCTCCAAAAGGGACCTTTCGATATTTAAACAAATGCCCAACCAACCCAATTACTGCCCAAATCCAGTCTGTAAAAAAGTGTGTCAAGTGTTTCAACAGTTTCATCTAAATGTCTCCAAAGCTGCAATAGTTCTTAAATAACAAAGAATCCATCAAAACCACAATGAGACACCAATTCACACCTACCAGGATGGCTACAACCAAAAAGACAGATAATAAGTGTTAGCAAGGGTTAGAAATTAGTATCTTCATCCACTGTCAGTGACCCAAACATATGAAAATATTATAAGTTAAAGAAGCCGGTCACAAAAGACCACATATCGTGTGATTCCTACCACATGCAACGTCCAGAGCAGGTGAGTCTGCAGAGACAGAAAGCAGGTCCGCCGCTGCCGCGGCTGGGCGGGCTGGAGGTAAACGGGGAGTGACTGCTAACAGGTATGCGGGCTTCTTCTGAGGCTGATGAAAATGTTCTGAAATTGATTGTGGTGAGAGCTGTACTCCTCTGAATGCACTAAAAGCCACTGAATTGCACACTTAAAGCAGGTGAACAGTATGGGTATAAATTACACCTCAGTGAAGCAGTTATTAAAATAATAAGGCATCCAACATTTTTAGACTTAGAGAACCAAAAACCGGTCAAAGTATGACAATGACATGTCACAAGTCATATTCTAATAGTAATTTTTTTAAAAAGCTAGAGATCACAATAAACGAAAATGTCAGCATTAATCCTTAAAAGCATTTAATAAGAATGGATTTTGGCTCTATACATTTTTTCCCAAGCACATGAGATACCTAAACAGATGTAGCAACCAGACAAACACAACCTTAAAAATCTAAAAATCTGGAAAAGTGAATCAAGTTCAGCTCATTAAACCGACACCCATTAAAGTGCTACAAGGAAAACAGCCTTAAACGGCATCGCTATCAATACGGACAGGAAAATCACTGTTATGATAGCTATCTAAGGTCAGATTTCTTTTTTTTTAATTTTACATTTACTTAAAACTCTGTTTGATGCCAACAGGGTTCAAGTTGCACAGGAAGGTGCTTCGGCTAAACACTGATAGTCTTCCTTGATCTCCATTGTCTGCTGTGTGGGTTCCGTCAGCAAACCTCTCAGCAAGTGGTCACCTTCCTATGGAGTCATTAAACCTCTGAATGTCAGCTGGTGGGATTAGCCAGCAGCTTCCACACCTGAGCCCCCATGGCAGGGACAGAGGCATTTGGATCCGGATCGCTAATGAATACAGAATTCATATGCCGCTTGTCAGGGCTCCTGAGCTCAGAGTCGCACAGATGCAGCCTAAATAAGACGGAGGACAGAACAATTGTTGACAAAGATTAAAAAGTTTTGGCAGTTGGGAAAAAAAGAGCACCTCATTATTCAAATATGATAGTCTTGCTTATTTTTTTTATTTTTGTTCAATTTATTCATGATTTGCCTCAAATGGACAAATGCCATTCACCAACATTTAAAGACTTCCTGGTCTCATTACTAAATCTGAAGAGGGCTATGCCATCTGAACGTTAGCTATATAGAGAAAAACAGCTCTCTTATAAAGAATATCTGAAAACTTTAGGGAAAATAAGAATCACGGGATATTTGGGGTGGAGGACAGTTAAAAGATGAAAACAAATCTAGAATTCAAAGAGAAGAAAAAAGTATCTTCCATAGCCAAATGACCTGTTTATATTTCCCAATATCTCTGTATTTCTAACTTCCCTTCACCTTTCTATTCCTGGGCTCCTTCCAATCACTGAGCTCACCAGGGAGGTTTAACACACACCTCCCTGCCGTCTTCACAGGACCTCATCAAAAAAAAGGAACAGACCAAGCAGCCCACCTGGAATAAGATGTCTTCCCCACTCTGCTGTCAAAGAATCACAGGCCTAGCAGAGAGGCAGAACAGCACAGTGCTCAATTACCTCAGAGGGCTCTAAAGTCAGGCCGACCAGGGTTCAAACCAGGACTCCATCACTGACTAGCTGTGTGACCTCAGGCGAGATATCTGACCTCCCTATACCCTAACTTCTTTCTCTACAAAGTGGGAATAAGAAGTACAGAGCTCACACAATTGTTGAAATGTAAATGAGATAATGCAGAAAAGCCTGTCAGAACAGAGCCTGACACAGAGTAAGCACTCAACAAGCACCAGCTATTATGATCACTGGGTTTTCAATACCTTCCCCCTATAGCAAAAAGGCGAATCCTTCCATGGCCTGTGTTTTGTGTTAAACAGGCTTCTTCCACTGTCATTATGACCACTATATAGTTCTATCTCCAATTTTAAGCTTTCAGATGGGAAAGTAGAATCACATCTATCTGTATTACGCTATAAATCACCAAGCATGATGCCAGTACAAATAATCACGCTAGTCGTTGCTATGTGATGTTTGTAACCTACTATTGAATAAAAAACAGAAGCAGCTGCTATATTTTAGAGCCAATTTTGTGTGAGCCACCATATGAGGTGTTTTACAGACCACATCTAATCCTGACAGCAACCCGCAGGCAGGTCTCTAGATCTCCATCTTCTAGATGGACAGTCTTGGACTGTGGCTCGCCCAGAGTCAGGCCAGGAGTACAGTGGAAACAGGCTCACAAGCCCATTCCCCTAGCTGCTGAGTTCCCGCGCCCTTGTCCATCTGACCACACTGAACTCACACTCTGTATTCCTCTGGGACAAGTCCATGAGCCAAACTGAACAGATTTTTTTTCCATCAAAATAATTCTGATCTCTTACACTACTGTCCATCTGCAAAGCACAAAGGAATCTGTAACTTCAGTTGTCTTTCTATTCTTGGATTTAAACTACAGTTACTTCTAAGATTCGCTGTCAGGATACCATATTGGTATCAACTCTTTCATTATTTAAAGTGGATCTATAGCTGCCTGCAATGACAGATTAATTCTGTTTCCTCGGTAGCTCGGTGTTTGGCATTACATTTGTGAGGTAACCACAAGCCTTTAGGGCGATAGCTGCTCACATCTTTAGCAATCTATAAGGGCTTCTCTAGAGGCTAGCACTTGCCGAGTGATGAAATATGACTCCATAAATCAGACAGCTGAAGTGGCACCTGCATACGTCACCATCTATCTTTGTGGTTTCTCTCTGAAGGGTACAGGGTAAGAGCTCATCCCGCAGTACTGCAACCAGGAAAAGGACCATAGCAGTTGGCATTGACTAAGCATGTGCTACTTAAAACTGAAGACACACTAAGACTAGGGGAAAGAAAAGATCCTGCTGGTGTTAGCATGCCTCAGGCAGTGGTAGAAGCTTCAGCAACTCATCTTCAAAAGGCAGAAAGCCAGAGCTCCAGAAACCTGCAAAAATTGGCTAAGCCTGCAGTCTTCGTTTCTTTAAGTTGAGCATCTTCAAAGTCTAGAATTCTAACTGTAGGGCACAGCAGCTGCCACTGCAGATCTGATCCTCTCAGCTTTTGGCAGCTCTCAACTTGAGATTCTAGCAAAAGAATTTTTCAAGTTGCTATTATTGCCTGTCATGGATTTATAAATATTGTGCACTATCTGCTGTGGCATGGCTCTCATGGGACGCCAGAGCATGCCAAATGCATAACAGAATGAAAAACAGTTTCTATTCTTCAAATAAATGCTAATTTTTTTAACTGGGCTCACATGATGTGTTTGGTGACCAACTTCAATAGTACAGAATATGTATCAGAGAGGGGGAAAAAAGCGAATTGTCTTTTCCAGCAGCATTCAGCTGCTACTTTCATTAAGCTTGTTTAATTAGATTCCAGATGCTAATTTGCAAGTCGATACCAGAGGGTGCAGGACAGTCTGCCTTTGAATCATCTCCCTGTGATGTGAGGGTCCTGCCGCACACCACTACCCTTCAGCGGCCCTCGCACGCGATTCTGACAATTAGCGCAAAGAGGGAACAGTATTGATCTTGACAGACTAAATATTAATCTTCCACCCATTTTAATGAACTATAATCTTTAAGAGTTTAAATTTCTCACTGGGCCAAATGAAAACATTCCTTCTTACAAAGAAACGGGATGGAAGGAAAAGTGACCGAAGTTATCTGGTTCACTGCCTTCCCTTCCTCGCACCCTTCAAATGTTTTTATTTCAGCAACTTTGGCAATTTTCAAGATACACACCCCCTCGAAGCTAACACCATATTCCAGGTACCATGGTCAAATTCCTCACATCTAACTGGAAGGTGAAGTCACAGGCCACAGTGTGTGTGTATCACTAGTTTCCTGTCCAGCTGGCCCGTGGGTAATAACCACGATCAGGGGCTTATTTCTTTCACCAGCCTTAACAACCAAAAAAAAAAAAAAAAAAAAAAAAAACGGGGGAAAGTGCCTCTGCACATTTCACACCCCCAAAAAAAAAAAAAAAAAAAAAAAAAAAATCAGGGGAAATGGCTCTGTGCAATTTATCACCACCAAAAATACCTCTAACTGGCCCCTTGTCACTCGGCCAACTCACACATTTCAAAATCCACTGTTCTGCTGATACACACGTACAATGTCCAAATAAGCACCTTTGCTGATAAAAACAAAGCATGAGATTTATCGTCAGTAATACAATTTTTATGCCCCCATTTTCTTCACTGCTAAGTACTATGAAGGCTAAAGGTGAAATTATCAAATTGAGAACTACTTAGTAAAGTTGCTTTTAATGTGTTTTTATCCACTCAGTCAACAAATACTGGCTGTACACCTACTATGCACCAGTTATCACGCTAGGTGTATAGAAATAGAAATGAATTAGTGCAGTTCCTGCCCTCATAAGACTTCCAGGCTAACGGCAAGAAGGAAAACAAGAAAATGACAATTGCGAGACCACTAAAGTCGTTGTTAGGGTCACAACTGGGTGAGGATTTTTAAAGGTTGTTAATGTGTCTTAAACTCACACGGTTAGCTGGCAGTTTCTCTGAAACCTTGAATCAGGGCTTCTATCTGGGGCAAGTCACTGGCTCAGGTAACTGGGAACAGCAAAGGCCCGTCTTAGTCATTTCTGAGTCCGAGCTGGGTTTCTCTGTTCTGCTTTTTGGCCTGTAATCTCCCAATGAGCATTTGCCCTTTGTCCCATCTTCGTTTTGCCTGTGTACTAAATGGGTTGCTTGCTTCGCTGACTCCACCCCAACACTATATATTTGAGAAGTATACTAGTTATCTTCCTGTTATTGCAACAAACAAACAAACAAAAAACACACCACTTTCCAGGTGGAAAGAAGAGAAAGTTCCCTCCATTTCCCAGGTGTTTTTTGATGACTCAGATTTGACTTTAACTCAGGATTATCCTGTCTCAACTAAGCAAACACCTACTGAACACCAGGAGCTAAAAACAGATGATTTCCTGGCCCCTGCCCTCAAAGATCTCCTTCTCTCAATGGCAAGTGGGGGGAAATGTCCCTGCAAAAAGCATAAAACAATGGGACAGGTGTGTGCAATGGGTTCCAGGGACACAAACAAATGAGGAAGCGACCCAGGGCACGGCTGGCGGACACCAGCAGTGAGGAGGATTCCCCGGCAGGTTCACAGCGAGTTCAAGGGACAGCGAGCAGGTGGGAAGGGCTGAAGCGGAGCAGGGATGCAGACCTCTGCTACCCAAGTCTAACATCCAGACCCCCGGGCTTACACAGAACGGTGTATTTATATTAATAGTATGCACTCATTTTCATATGTCTTGGGGAAAAAAATATAACCAGCACATCAAACCCAGGATTTCATACATATAAACATATTTTAAAAAATAAATTTAAATTAAAAAGACAAACTGAAGAGGAGGAAGGGAATTGACTGGAAAGGGGTACTTTGCGGTGAAGGAGATGTTCTGTCTTGATTTGAGGGCTGGTTACTTGGGTAATTACAAATGCCAAAACCTGTCAAACGGCGCATTTTATTATATGTAAATGATACCTCAATTTATAAAACAGTGAGCTCATTTAAAAAATTTTTTCAAAAAAGTACAGGTGGTACCTGAATATGGTAGAAATTGTACATGTGGTATGCAAATGACAAGCTCAAGAAAGGGTGCTACACTAGCCTTATCCAATAGAAATATGTGAACTGCATGTATTGTTTTAAATTTTCTAGAAGCCACATTTAAAAAAGTAAAAATAAGTGAAGTTAAATATTTTTATTTAATCCAATATAAAATGGTATCTTATTTAACATGTGATCAATATAAATATTATTGAAGACTTTTTCTTTAATTGGGTACTAAGTCTTTGAAATCTGGTGCTTTCTCCTTTACAGCACCTCTCAATTCTCACTAGCCACATTCAAGTGCTCAATAGCCACATGTGGTTGGTGGCTACCACAATGAACAATGCATCTAACGACAATGAGAGAATGTTAAAGGTTTTTAAGGAGGGAGGGGCTTTCATTCCATAAACACTAGGCCCAGTACTGTCCAAGGCACAGGATCATAAGTTAAAAAAATAAACAATAAAAACTACGGGCTTCCTCCAATGTATTTGTTCTAACAATGAAGCCAGGAGTTTATTTCATGAGTACGGCCTAAAAACTGCTGTTTGGCAAACAATCTGTAACTATGATAGCCTAGAACTGCCCCCTCCCAAAGCAACTCTCTGTGAAGCGGGCGGCAGGGTCAGCCCTGGCAAGTCCATGCCAAGATATGAGAGGCAGCGATGCTCTCCCGGGTTTCCGTCTGAGGCACATCCAGAAT
>NW_006441061.1:1271165-1310198 GCF_000325575.1 Pteropus alecto
GTACTGAAAGGAGATAAGCGGACTTAGTCATCCAGCCCTGCAGTCCCAAAACAGACAAGAAAGAAAAGTTATGCAGGGCTGCTTGCCCCAGAAAAACAGCCTCCTGGAAAGACGGAAAATAAAAAGTTTGGAAATTTGAAACCAAAACATTTCCAAGATTTCTATGCAAATGAAAACCAGAATGACACCGGGGCTGAATTCTCTTTCATAACAAAGAAAGTCACTAAAAAGGTGTCCTCTCAACTTTGTTCGGCCTTTCACTGAAACCACTTCATTTCATCTTCACAAAAGAAAGCAAGGTGGCCAGCAGTTTGCTGCTTGGGCTTCGCAATAAATTTTTTTTTGTATCTATTAACATGCCTTTAGACTTTTAAAGTATTATCTACTGACAGCTGTTACATTATTATTCACCTATTTACAATCTGCTTCAAGTTTCAATAACTTCAGTGGATAAAAAAATGACATGGAATTATAAATTGAAGCATTCAATCTGAAATGGGAATTTGGTCAACCTGTTTCAAGGTCTCACAGCTAATACAAAATATTAAGTGCTCTGGGTTACAGGTAAAATTGATCTAAGCAACAGTCTTTTGACTGATGATATTAGATGCGTTATTGAAGGGATAATCACATTTTCCCTCACTTCATATCAGTATTAAATTCATGGCTTCTGAATCATTTCAAATCTGAATTCTAAATAATGTAAAATTACTGTAGCAGAACGTTAAGTCACACTTAATATATCTAATACTTTCAACTTTCTGCAATTCTCATTTTTCTTTAACATATGGAGGTCCCAATCAATTGGAAATAGACAAAGTTTTCAAGGAAATGTGAAGAGATTAATGTGGTTTAAAGGAGGGCTTGACATTACTGAGGCTATTTTCTAAACAAAAGTCACCAGAGTCCCTCCTACGCCTTCGTCAGTCCTAACGGGTTCGTGGAGCTGTGGCGACAACTCTCCTTCAGTTACAAGACTGGGAGACCGTTTTTTTCTTTTCTTTTTAAGTGACCTAGTATATCTTTTTTTTCCTTTGTATTAAAAAAACCCCAAACAGAAAATAATGCTGATATAGGAATAAATTTTCACACTGAGAAGTGAGAACACAATCCTAATCTTATTTATAGTTGATACCTGAACCTGTTTACTATTCTTAATTAAAGAAAGACACTACTGTTTTTAGTATAAAACACTTAGCTAAATCCTATCTTTTGCCAGGTGTTTTTGTTCCTACAGATGTCCAAGACAGGGAAGAAATCTAGCCATCAGCAACTAAGTCACTTACGTGTGCTATCCTCAGGTACCAAGGGCGTAGGGGCTGCGGGCAGGAGACCCCTGTCCTGGCTGAGCAACACCCAAAACCCTATGTTCTCTGGCTCTCACGGCACTTGGCCCAAAACTAAAGGGCAGAGGAGCATCGGAGCTCCAATGACACTTGCTGCTCCAATGACAATGAGCTGGTGGAAGAACATAATATTTTACATATGCAATCCTCTCCAAGGATGAGTACGCATAAAGCATTGTCGAAAAGTAATTCCCAGAGACATGCTTTGGTATCTAAACAAAATACTGCGAAGGCAGAAACCTACACATTAAGAACTAGGATAAACCACTCATAAACAGCCTACCAATTACATAACACTAGTTGATACGACCATCAAAATATTACCATCTATCAAAAAAACCAAGAGAGATGATAAAGGACCTGAGCGGCTGCAAGGTGGTTTAGCAGCGAAGATAAAGCACAGTAGAGGAAGACTGCGGTACCACGAAGCATCTAAGAACACTGAACACTCCTATGAAAGTGGTAATGGGAGACCCGTGGGCTTGTTCCTGAAGATTTTGGGGGTGAGTGGTTGCTTAATGGGGGGGTACATCTATCATTAAAGAAGACTTAGGTGAATGCCATTCAGAAGATACCACCCTTTCCCACCACCAAAGAAAATATAATAAAAGAATGTTTTTATAAATATATCTAAGACACTAGATCCATCACACTCAGAACAGTCCCCATCTTCTGCTGCCAGATGCAGAACGATCGATAGGAATTTTTTAAACTGCCCCCATTTTCAGGCCAGGTCTGTGTGACAAACAAAGACATACACAGTTTCTCAATTCTTAGTGAGAACCAAAAACACCTGTCATTTCGAGATACCGTGACACAGAAAGCTTAGTGCAGTGGAAAATATTCTACATTGCAGCAGCATTTACAGCCAAGAAGATTCCTAGACAGCCCAAAGGCCAGAGAAGAAACCTGAACAGTGCTGGCTCCTCAAGCCCACGGCAGGGCCGCTCCAAAATGAAGCTTTCCCTGGCAAACACAGTATCTATGCCAAAGAGCATTCCAACTAACAACAGTGCAGTCCCGGCTGTGGAGGAATCGAGCATCGATTTGTAAATGTCTGACATACAACTGGAAAAAAATTTGAAAGAATAAAACTGTAGGGACTTACATACCTCCATATCTGGCCTAAACTTATCTTCAAACACAGCCATTGCTGCCAAGGAGCCAGAACCTGTAAGAAAAAGATGCATTTTTAGTGTATTTACCAACTCCCGGCTTCTCAAGTTTACCTCGAGGCAGCAAAAATGGCAAAACATGCCCAATGTCACATTCAAGTACAGTGTAAATATTAATCCTATAGGGCCACATAAACCAGGTAAACACTGCTCTTCAAAAGCCTGGAGTCACACTTACCACTATCCTGGGTACACCTGCAACTGGCCCTACTTCTACTACTCACAGGAGTAATTGTAAATTATTCACAATAAAATGCTGAAGCAGGAAAATGAGGTTATAGAGAATTTGTATTTTTTCAAAAAGTGAATGCCACATAATTTCATATCTCCTATGCTGTGAGTCTTATGCTCCACAACTGTGCCTTGGCAGGCGGCTGGGTATGGCACTAAATATCAAGCCAGTTAGAAAGAATAGACTGTTTTAATGAGCTGGCCCTGGTAGAGTCACCTTGACATGTGGGGAAGAAACTAAAGCACCAGCAATGGTAATAGGACTGTGAGCTGCAGCCACCAGGTTATTCCAGCTACAACTGTAAAACACTTTATTATGTGGCATTTATTTGGAGCTATTATTTTTAGTTTGTACTTTGAAGAGTAACAGCTGAGTAGACAAAATGACAGACAAAGAAACAAAAATTTATTATCACAATAGTGAATGGCTGAAAGGTTATGCTGCATAGATATTAACAGATAGCAAATTTCTACCAACAAAAGTAAGATGTAAAGTAAAGGCATTACAAATAAGTATGGGCTCCCTCTGAATGGATATAAAAGGCAGCTCAGCACTATTTGAAATTTTAAATTAAACTTGCTTTGTTCAGAAACCAGAGAACCTTTAGAAAACCATCATCTTGTCTTTACAGGGGCCTGGCAATATTTCAGGATACTCTACTTTTGGAGAGAAGATAGAGTTGCCCACAATTTTTTACTCCAATTAGAAGATTTTTTTGGCATTTATTACTTTTTAACTTGTTTTGCATAACACTATCTATTTAGCTGGGTCACAGAGAAAACCATATTTTCTATTTAAAATGATTTGTGTACATCGCTTGACCACCTCAATGGTTTAGCAAAGGAAAAAGGCAGCGATTAAACAGTTTCAAATGAGGTGTCCTGCTGATTTTATCAAGTCTGCTGAATGTATAATGAAAAAGGAGAAGCTGACAGCAATGCTGCATTGAGAAAATACAGACTACCTTATCTGAACCATTTAAGGAGGTCCAATTATAGATCAAATTTAAAGGGTAGAAACAGCAGATTTACAGACACAAATCAATGAACATGGTAATCCCAATGAATATGACAGATACTCCTGTTATGGAATATTGCCGTGGTTGAGGATCATTACCTTCACAGCACCGGATACATCACATCTAAAGCAGTAGGAAGCGTCAAGTGTAGACCGGCATTACAAGCAATGACTATTCATTTAGGCTTTGGGAGCAAAAGGCAACCCCATTTTCCCCTCTCAGAATTTTTTTCTCCTTAAAAAAATGGGGTGGGAGGTATCTAAAGAGATATTAAAAGCCATTTGGAAAGGATGGAAATTAAACAGGTATTAGACTAGAGCACCCAAATAAAACCAGGATATATACAAGGGCAAATTCACCAAAACCAAGCCTCTGACTTTCACAGTAAACGTGTCATTGAAAATCTGGAAACAGAATCCAAGTCCACCAGTATTCTGTGAGTCACATGTTTACCCTGAGATTCAGGAATCAAGAAAGTAACCTAAGTGTCTGGTTTTTTTTAAGGCACAGGTGAGAACCCATATCAGACTTAGTAAAAAAAAAAAAAAAAAAAAAAAAAAAAAAAACAGCAGTTTTGTATGGAAAACAAAGGACAGCTGTCATGAAGAAACAAGGAAATTGCAAATAAGGAAATCTCAGGGAAAAAAAAAATACTTCTAAATACAAAATGCTCCTGGCAAAGCACCCAACATCAGGCTTGCCTCCTCTAACCCAGTCCAAGACCATCTCTGTGAGGAGCCCAAGGGTAAATGCACCAGAGGCCTGCAACAACCATTAAAAAAGGATAAGGGAAGGGCGAGTATTTACCCAAGAGCCAACAACTTTGTGGAAAACTGGAATCAATCATTGTAAAAAGGAAACCCAAGTTAACTTAAAAGCATTTTTCCTTAAAAAATTACTAACCCTGTTTTTTCTCCTTGGCCATTCTTTCTTTGACAGTCTCACAGTAAATAATTAGTTTGACACTCATTTTTCCTGGCACATATATTTCCTTCTGCTTAGCTCCATCCAACATTTTAAGAAATAAAAAATATTTCCCTCCCAATATAATAATTCTTCCTTTATCAAAAACTTTTTTTCCTGCTTAGAAACAATGCTGCAGATGAAATTTCTATAAATGGAAATGACATGCAAAATCTAAAGTCTTAGAACAAAAAGTGCCTGTCCAGTGTGGGGATGGCTCTTACATTATCAGAGACAGTGATTTTTTTTAAGCGCTGGGAGATGTATGACAGGTAAACACAGAAAGGACACAGGGATCCTTATCACATTGTATTTCTGCTTCCCTTTTTACACCACGCCCTTCAACACATACTCCAACCTACACACACACAAGTGTACACACACACACACATGTGAACACACACATACACACACAGTTTCTGGATAGCAGGAGCTTGCTAAACTGCATGATTCTGCTTCCCCTGAGATCAAAGATAAGCAAACTCCAAATAAACTTGAAATAAAGAAAAATTCAACATTAAAAACAAGTTCTAAATCACTTGCAAATCAGCTCCTGCTCCCAGTTTTTTAGGAAAGGAGGACTTTGGCGCCCCCTTTTCAGAAATACATGGAAGTGCTAGGACAACTGACTGTCAACAGGTTTCCAGGAAACTGAGTGTGTGTCTGCTCTGCATGTGTGTCTGCTATTTAGAAAACTGAAGTCAGAATTTCATATATGACTGCAGTTGCCCAAAGTGGCAAGAGAACAAGATGCAATTTCTCACGTCATTTCAAGGCCATGTAACTAGAGGAAAGAACAAGGAGCTGGCCATTAAAAAGAAAAAAAAATAGTGAACTCAATGAGACCAGTATTCTTTAATAATTTCACTCAAGTTTCCTAGATTTTGTCTCGACACCACTTAAAACTCCATGTATACAATAAATTGTCAGACAGATGCCATACTAGCATAGTATCCATGTGACCTACAAAACATTTAAATATTCTATCCCATTTTCCCCAGAAACTATAATAATGTCCTGAGACATTCCATTATTTCAGCATCAACCTACCTAACCTGGCACTTTCATACCCAAAATCAAGGCAAAAGTCTTTTGAAGGAACACTTACCCTGATTTTCTGCTCCTAAAGCATCACCTTGATCAGTCAGAAGTGCCCGGTTTCCCGTTAAGAAATAAATGAACAGAAAAGCTAGGGGACAGTGTACACGGTACAAGGGCCTCTGCTTTACATGGCAGGCACGGCAGGCGAAGGAAACGCGTATCAAGGGGATGTGCTTTCCGCCAGTGCAGGAGGAGCTCCAGCAACAAGGGGTGAGGCCTGCCCTCGAAGAACTTACAGAGGGAGGAGCAGGGAGCCAAGGGGGAAGAAACAAGCACTGTATCGAGCATCCACCAGTGTGCCACACATCATGTCATTTGATCATCCTCAGAGCAACCCATTACAGTGACAAAGCTTCCAGTTTAGGATTACAGAACAAGTACAGGGCAAGATTTCTGTCTCAGGTGTGATCCTATGTCACTCTCTCCTACACAAAGTTCTACATGCCACATCAGTTCAGAGCAGACACACGTGACCTTCCATGACCAGGTCTCTGTCTCCCTCGGCCCCCTCTTCCTCCCCAAAACACACACACTTGACACTCCCCCAGCACTAAATTGACAATAATTTCCTAAATGCTCATACTATTTCAAGCGTATCCCACCTTGGCATATAGTAGTTTTTGCCCCTTGATAGTCAGTTCACAGAACTCCTAGTCACCCTTCAAGTCCCAGCTGAGAGATCACCTCTTCCCAGAAGCTTTCCTTGACCACCACGCGCCCATGAGAGTTTATCACTCTCATCGACGCAACTTGCCCATCCTTTCACATCTGCCTCCCTCACGCTGGCTGTCTGGCGCACAGCAAGTGCTAAATGGAATCTGTTCAATTAAATCGGGCTGATTTGAGCACAACTGTCCAAACAGAAGAGTTGGGGAAACTCTGAGCTGGCCCTCAAGGAGCAGTGACAGTAGTAAATGCCTTGATAAAGTGTAAGAGAACATTTACTGCCTAATTTACCATACTGGGATGAATATAAGACAAACTCAAATGTAAAGCAAGTTCAATTTTCAAAAAGAAAAAAATCCACAAAACCATGTCCTATTATGCATCCTAGTCTGGTCCAAACCTCTGTGATGATATCACAGGAGTGAAATCCTTGGATTTCTGCATTTTATTACCAATGCTGTCTCATCAGTAGCTCCCATGTAGCTGCTCCTTAGCAACCTCCACCAAATCTGCCTTTATCAGCCCACCCACAGTTACTGAGTAGCCAGTGTGGCTTCCAGAACAAAGCTCTTTAAACAGAAAACCGAGGTACAACTCAGTGACCAGCATTTAAAAAGAAGACTGCGTAAGACACAGTGATGGCTACCTTGTTACCCACTGACTTACCTCCAGCATCCACTGTCCTCCAAGCTCACCCATGTGACCCCCACACACACACCCTGCTCAACCACTCCCAACTCCCAAAGTACCCAGCACCAAACCACCCAACAGCCAGAGCTGTGGGGAGAGACAGGGCTGGGGGAAGGACACACAACTGCTCTGCACTCTCGACCCACTGCAGCCACCCAGGCAGGCACCGCTTCGTACTGGCTGCCCCGTTTGGTGTCATTAAAAGAATTCCTCCTGCAACAGATGCCCCTGTGAGTCTCGGAAAGCAGCCTGCTTCCCGTCCCTGTCAGGGCCTGCCTCATCCACACACCTTCAAGATGACACTGTGAGTTGCCCACATTGCTGACCTCTAGGAGAAGGGGGTCCCAGGCACAAATGCCACAAGGGGCCACATCTCCAGCCAATCTTCTTAAAATATCTGCTCTTATTAATAACAGGACACTGGTTTAAAAAAAAAAAGACTAACTCCCATAAACAATGTAAAACATAAGCCCTCAAACTCAGAAAAATGTGTGTAACATACAGGACATTAATAACTGAGAGCTCACAGAAAAATAACATCAGTACACCAACAAAGAAAGAAAACAGCAGCTGACAAAAAAAAAGGCAGAGGCCTACACACATTTAGAAACACTGTTCAAGTTCACTAGCAATCAAAGAAATACAAATTGAAATTAACCATTTTTTTGCCTTTTAGATTAGCAAAAATTAAAAAGAGTAATACCCAGTGCTGACAAAAATGCAGTGAAATGGGTACTTTAATATACTTGTAGAAGTAAAAATGGATAGAACTTTTAATGGGCAACTTAGAAACATCAATCAGAAAGCATAAAGCTGTACTCCAAACTAGGAAATCTACTACTAGTTATTCTAAAGAAAATAATGGACAAGAACACAAATTATGTATGTAAAAAGATCACCATTTAGATTAACAAAAAAAAAAAAAAGGGGGGGTGTAAACGTAAAGATCCAACAATCAGGAGATATGGAAAATAAAATACTATACAGATGTCCAAAGATATAATATTTTTTTGGCAGTAGAACAATGTCCATAATCTAATATTTAGTGAGAAACAAACATGTTCCAAAACAATATTAATATATATGCTTCTATAATACATATTATAAAAATCTAGAAGAATATAAATCAAAAATATTATGCTTATTTCTGGGTGGTACTATTTTCTTTTTGCTTACTTGTATTTCCTTATTTTTTTTCAAAAACCATGAATTACTTGTAATTTTTTAAGGTATAAACTTGGAGAAAATAAGAATCTGACATCGTGGAGAAATGAAAAAGATAAAAAAAGCAAAATGACCAAGACCTTACCAGCTGTCACAGTCTTGCTGTGTAACGTAGCAGCATGCAGTTTATTCCTGAAATTTGTATACAGGGGACTGAAGGTCAATCCATGCATGAGTCAATAATCCCAAGTAACGACAGCAATCAATCATCAGAAACAAACAAACATACCAGGTCTCTCTATCAGCATCCTTAGAAGGGCTTCCTTAGGACAGTCCTAGAGGTAAAAGCATCCTAATAATCAAGTCTTTTGAGTATATCAGTGCCAAGCCACTTACCCAGAAGTCTACTCTGTGCCCAACAAATGACTAAAAGGACCACAACAAACACGGTGTTTAAGAACTTTCAAAGCAGTCATGTCAGTGTTGTCTGCTCTTCAGACAGGGCAGGTAGCAGGAGTCTCATTTGATGAAAAGGGAGACTGACTCTCGGAGATAAGGAGTTTGCCTGGATCACAGAGCCAGTGATTAGCAGATCTGGGAATCTGCACCCAGATCATTCAGAATTTAAAGTGTCTGACATTCTTTCCATTCAACCATGTTACCTCTTAAATCACAAAGCTTAAAGCTTAAAATCAAGATTAGCAAGTAAGCACAGAAGCAGCTAGATTTTCTTAGCTCTCCACCCCTAAAAAGCACGCTTTCTAGCTTGCTTTTTCTTCAGATTTCAGAAACAATTACCACACATCTGGATATAGTTAATTTGTGTTGCTTTGCTTGGAAATTCAAATGAGACTGAGATTTTAGTTAAATGTCTTAAATGATTAAACAGATGCCACTCACTGTTTAGCAATGCCACTCAAGTATCTGTTCTGGGTATTTATGTTAATATAGCTCCATTCAAAAAAAAAATGAAATTAATCTCCATTTTCTAAAACCTCTAAAGGTGTTTATCTACATTAGTAGCTCAATTTGAACCTAACTTTTTCTGAGAGAACAATTCAGGACAAAATATGAAATATATCAAAAAAAATTTACTATCTAAAGATAATGCTTTTACTTGCTCTATATAAAACATCTGCATCAATATGGCTTGAGGACAGTGGATTATTTTTAAAACCATGAACGTTATTTTTATAGAGTTCATTAAAGAACTAAATCAAATAGCGATTCTAGAAATGATGTCATCAGACATGCTGAAGAAACAATAAGACTGAAATAATTTTCTGAAACCTGCTGCTCTAAGTCAAACTCTAGGAAGGATCTGAAAGGCAACTGGTAGAAATTTGCTTTTTCTTGTAAGGTCTATGCTCACGACTCTCAGATTGGGGACAGAGAAAACAAGGGAGAAAATCTACTGAGGGCCTTATAGGTCCTGGACCTTGAGCTCAAGTGATATAGATATTTCCCCATTTTACAGACAAGGAAACTGAGGCTCAGCTAGTTTAAAGGCAATACAGTCAATAAAAGTGGAGCCAAGAGTCAAGCCTGGGTCTTGTGGCTCTTAAGTCCATGCACCTTTCAGAAGAGCAACTTCTCACTCATTCCTTCAAACCATGCCAATGCCCACCTGGCAGCAGGCTCTGGAGACACACAGCTCCAGCATTTCCTCGCTCTTTTCCCCCAGCACACCGCCAAGGCCCTCTGAGACCTGCAAGGCTGCCCAGCTACTCCCAGAGGCATCATCACATCAAGCACAACGTGAATGCTGGCCCGGAAACGGCTCGGTGCAGCAGCCCTACCACCCCAGCTTCCTCCCCTGCACAAAGGGGATAAAGGCAGAATGTATCTCCTTGTGACCTGAGCAAGATGATGCATTTAAAGATGAAAGGCTGGCACATAGTAAAAGCTCAATAAAAGCTAGCTATTGTAATTGCTCTAAGACAAGGTCCTCGTCCTCCAAGAGCCATTTTATACGATCATTCTCGATAAGTCCCAGGGTTGGCAGCTTTAATGGAAACAGAGGTCTTTAAAATCTCTTCTTTCAAAGTTATAAAGTTCTGAGAAAAAGCTGGAAATGAATTTCTACAGCTTTTCCCCAAATCAATTTAACCAGATCTTTTCAGGAAAAAGAAAAAAAAAACAAAACGAAAATCCTGCCCCGGCTAAGGAGGGGTCCACTGTAAGCACCCAAGGACCTGTTCGCCACGGTGGCCTGCCAAGGTGTAAGACGTACGCAGCGATGAAAGAGTCACACACAGAACTTCCTAATCCATCAGTGTCAGCTCTCCCCGACAGAGTGCTTACTCACTCTTGCTCATTGTTAGTCAACTGGCCACTCATCTTGGGTAAAATTTGGTGTTTTCCATAGCCCCGTGGATTGGGATCATTTTTCACTTCGTTCCTGTCTACAAGACCTAGTCTCCTGGTGCTGGTTTTTGCTCTGGAGGCCAATGCTGCCAATGTGTGAAGAGCTGATTTATGAATATAAAACAATGTTGGTGCCAGGGGACCACATTCAGCCACTAGAGAGCAGTGAAGCACCTCTCATGGCTGGGGAAAACTCACAACACTGAGTTGAAGTGGTTTAATTGTATGCATGCATTTCATTATCAGTCTTGGCCAAAAGCTTCCAGGCGAGGCAGGCCAAGCAATCAGACAATCTTGCATGGGTTGCTGAAATCTGGATTTGTCCTTTGTCAGCATAAACAGTTTAATTTGATGTTTTCACTCCTGAGTAAGCACTGAGTATTACATTTAAACCCCTCGTGAGGGGGAAGAATGTTTCCTTTTCATCAGCAAATGTACCTCAATGTTAGAGAGTCTAGCTTTTATTTTCAATAAATTTTTAAAAATTATTCCACTTAATATACCTAGAAATATTTTTAAAGCATGTATTTTCACTCGAAATTAATTTCTTAAAAAATAGTTCCTTTTCTAAATGTAGCCAAAAAGAGTTAAATAATTTAAAACACCACTCGAACAGAGATTTTTCTTATAACTGTACGTGTAACATCTCATTGACCTGACAGGTTATAAATACTTATTCCTAAGAAAAGACTAACAATCGGGGCATCCAGGCTTAAAAAGTGAAAGGTTTTATTTTATTAATGTGTTTTAAAGAAATGCCACAAGGTACGAGGACAGAAAATTGTTCTCCTTCAAAATGAGGAGTCACTTAACTCCATGTTGAGGGGATAGGATGGCGGGTAAAAATTACCTTAAATATGCCTCATAATCAGTCTCCCGCAACTTCAGGTCCTGCCCGGAAATGCGTTCTCACTCAGCACGCACTCTGCTGAGCACAGGGCACGCACCCCTCCCTCCTGCTGCAGGAGCTCACGGGAGTCTGAGCTGAGTCTTTCAAAGGCATCCTTTATTCTGGTCCACTTTCTAAAATAACTTTCCAAAGTGCAGGTTATCCCACTTTGCAGGTCTTGCCAAGTTTTCCTGTCCCTCAGAACACTGAAGGACAACCACAGAGTTTAATAATTTCTAAAACACATCCCGTCTTAATCATAAGTAAAGGTTTATCTTGTCCATACAGCCTGTGTGCAAACAATAAGAAATCCTACTTAATAAAAAAAAAAAAAAAAACGTGTAAAGTGCTGTATTTTTTCTCAATTTACCTGTGGACTAGATGCCATGATCTCCATTTTACAGATGGGAAAACACGAAGTTCAGAGAGGTAAAGGAAACCACCCAAAGTCACACAGCTAAGGCAAATCCGGCTGACAACAAATCCCTAGTCCTTTGAACTCCACTGTGAAAAGTCCTCTCATGCATAAAATGACTTTCCACTTAGTATGTACAACAAGAAAGTAAAAGACCATCGAGCCTAGGTTATCGAACTATAAAGGCACTTTTCTGAAGCAGAGTCAATTCTGAAACAAGAGCAGGTAAAGATGAATCAGTTACCTCTCTCTCTGAGGTGGAGTTTAAAAACAAAGGACTTAAAACTGCAAGCACTGCATTTAACTGTTCTGAAACATACTCCTGGCATGGGCTTTTACTTAATTGTATAATAAGGACTGAACCCAAGTCAGAAAAGACTTGATGGCAAAATGTCAGAGAAGAAAAAACAGGAAGAGTAGCACCCTATGTATTAAATCAAAACCTCACCATGTTACCTACCATAGACCTTTAACATTTTCTATGCAGAATCAAGAACTAAGTCCGCTCTAATTAAAACAGATTAAGAACTAGCAAAGGCTGTCTATATTACATGCCCTGCAACAATATGATGAATTTTAGAAGTAAATACGTTCTCATTTCCTAACATACTGGCACCCTCTATTGGTTTAGTACCACCTTTACAGTAACAACCAGGAATCAAGACGCGTAACTCCACTCTCACGGGCTTTTGGTTCCCAGATGTTTAATTCCTGGCATTCCATAGCGGCATAAATTTTAAGATAGAAAATCCATACACTATACATTTTAAATCTCATGAAATCTTCCTTATATTAATGAAAGCAGGGAAAACGGCTGGAGAAATCTTAGTACACAGAACTGCACAGAGAATGTATTAGCACTAAAATTATCAAAATGCCACGTACCAAACATCTATGCTGTGCCACATACCAAGAGTTTTACGTATGGTATCTCACTTAATCCTCACGCATTTCCCACAGGACAGTTCCTCAAACCACTATTTTACAGAAGACATCAGTGCTCACACTCAAGAGCTAATAAATGTTGGACTTAGGTTTGAACCCAGTTCGACTCCAAAGACCAGCTCTTTTCAATGTCCTACACTACCTCAAAAAATGACACCAGGACAACAAATGCACAGAAAAGGCACCAGGTGCTTTACAGAGCGTGTTCACACATAACATGACACTGCAGCATCTCAAGAGCCCTGTGAACTTTCCAGGTCAAAAACAACTAGCTTCTTCCTAGAAATGAGGAGTTTGAGGTTCAGAGAGATTAGGTGACTCCCTGGTCAAGGGACAGAACTGCCGCCAGGGCTTCCACCTTTTTCTAGGATTCTAGGTTATATCTCAGATGGTTACAAAAAGCCCACTCTGAGTGGTCATTTCTGGTGGGCAGAGCTCTCTACAGAAGGGGGCTCCCTCCACAGCACAGCCCCTGACCCACAGAGGGCAGGGGCGGAGACTCACTCCAGTACTGATGGAGACACAGGCTTGAGGGCCCCCTGCACAGTCACACGACCCATACAGGTCAGGAAAAGAACTGTCCAGCAATGCCAGAGCTATGAGGTCCACAGGCCCTCTGAGATGGCGCTCAGGGAGGCCTGGGAACTAAATACAGAACTGCTCAGTTCGCACCTGATTTCAGAGTTGGAAATGAATGTGGAAAAACAGTTGCATCTTGTAGCACACTAATTTGATCCAGTGCAGAAAAATTTTCAAAACTGAGTCATGTGGAGATGTCAAAATGTCTGCACAAAGGTTGCACTTCAGTGTAAAAAACAGAGAAAATGGCAGGCCTGAATTCCCTATCAATGTTCCTATGTTCCAACCTAATTCTAAGATTCTTTTTTGCCCGCAAGGTGAGACACTGGTCTGTTTACTATTCTGTCCTGAATCTTTTCACTGGCTAGGGGGCTTCATAAATTGGGACTTAAGAGGTACATCCCAGTAATTAGGAAACAGCAGAACCAGTTTATCTGGAGATCGAATTTTACTTGGATGGCCCTGGCAGTGACCCCAAGTCCTCTCTAATGATGCATATCAATGTTTATTCCTTAAGTCAGTATTCCTAAATTGTCCAAGGGCCTCATTTCCAGGAATGTCATGCTTGAGATTTTATTCATATTAATTCTCTATGTGAATAAGTGGGCAAAAACAAACATTGCATATACCTTGCCGCTGCTGCTGCGAGGAACACTGCCAAACTAACAGCAAAAGATGGTCCCCAAGCTTCTCCTGACACTACTTCAGTTTGCCTAATAAAGGAAAGCTGGCAAATTAAAAGAAAATAAGCTAATTAATCTGAGAATAAAAAACCTACATTCTACCTATAAAAAGTAAAACTATAACCCTGTGCTCTTAATAGAAAGTCAAAGAATCTTGCCCAGCTTTCAACAATCACACTGATAACTGATCACCCGCAATCTCTCACAAATTATTCTCTTAAAAATAATAATAATTAAATGAAACCCAAGGGGCCCTTCTTTTTGAGAATAAACCAAATCATATTTGGTCTGGACCACGGGCCACACACCACTGAAGCAATACCACAGCCAAGGAGGAACACTCCCAAACACCTGGGTTCCTATCCCAGATCACGCACCTCCTGGATGTGGGGCCTCAGCATACCTCTCTGAGTCTCAACTTCCTTATCTCTAAGACAGGGATGGTAGTACCCACCTCACAGTCTTGCAAAAATTAAATCAGTAAAGCATCTCACAACACCTGCTGGCACAGCAGCTGGAAAGCTGCTGGATGAATGTTGCTCTCATTATGGTCGACATCACGTCCACAGAAAAGGTTTTAGGGCAGAAGCTGTCCAAGAGTCATATCACAAGGAGTTTGTTCATTCTCCTCGAGTAAACCCTGGGGAAGGTGAGCCCTCAGAGAAAAGGCTCCTGGACCTCACGCTCTGCGAGCTGTGCCAGCATGTTAAAGATGTGCAGAGCAACACAGGTGTCTTCTAGTCAATGCAAATTAAGAGTAGCCTTCAGGCACCTGGCTAGTCGCCAATACAAGCCCACGGTAGACAAAATTTAGACACCCTTGTCCTACGGGTAATTTTAGCTTCCAGCTTTTACCGTCAAATCATTTGATGAAAAAAGATTAATTTCAAAAAAGTTTTGTTTTTATTTCTCATAATAAAAAACTTATTTAACTAAAGCTTGAGAAATTACTGAAATATTCATTTTCTCACTTAAGCTACACGTATGGAAAGCCTCGCTTCACAGTGAATGTTAACGCTCCATGGGAAGATTTCATTTAGGAGGGCCCTCAATTTTACCTGCAGTTTGAGATGTGGTAGCTCGCCCAAAATAAATAAGGTAAATTAAAACAAAGCCCACCAAATATTGGCAATTCTGTGGGTCTCGCTCAAAATCCAGCTCCCCATCTCCTTAGGGAAAAAAAGAAAAAAGAGTAACAACAAGAACCGTCATTACGAAGAAAGGCAGCACCTCAGTTACTACCACTGGGAAAAATGCATGCAAGCCGGACTCGAAAGTGAACAATGACTAAAAGAAACTACAAGAATGACAAAGGCAAAGCCAGGGCCGTACAACTGTATTTTCTTTCATTGTCTGGGAAAGAGCTCCTCTTCCAATGGACTAGGATTGGGAAAAAATAAATAACACCCATGTTGTCCTGGGGTGGTAGAATTGTGTAAAATTTTTTAAATTTGCCTTTGATACTATAAAGCTGTTTTAGTAAATATTGTCTGTTAATATACAGGACGGAAAATCTGCATAGGCCAGTCAAAAACAGGCAAAACAAATAAAATGCCCTTTGCAAATTTGTATATTTTCAGTATTTAGAAGCAAAGCTTAATAGCTTAATAAAGTAACATCTTTAAGATGATAAAATCAAAGCAGCTATGTTTTACTGGGGCTTACTGGAGCTGGAAGATAAGGGTTCAAATCCCAGCTTTGCCATTTACAGACAGAGCAGTAAGAGGCAAACTGAATCTCATTTAAGTTTCAGGTTTCTCATTAATAAGATAGCAATGACAGCATCCCTTGGATAGAATTTTAACTGAAAATAACGTGACAGCACGAGCAGACTGGCACAGAGACACTCCATAATGTACTTTAAATTTAAACTAATAGTAAGCTCAAAAAAAATGCAATGCTTTGTGCTAAACTGGGGCCACAAAAATGGAACACAATCTAAACCTCTATTCCAGGGGTACTGTGAACTGTCAGTTCACAAAAAGAAACAGCAGCTAAGATTTCTAACTCTAAGTTTCAGACATTCTTTGGCACAAGCAAGCTAGAAGATCAGAAAATTAATTCACCATCAAATATTCATGGAGTCACACAGGACTCTGTGAGACTCTGAGAGTAAGAAACTGATTCTCAGAGATCACAAATTTTCACAGGAGCAGGGGAGACAGGGGAAAGCAGAGTATGGACAAGGCTGGAATTGTGTTTCACACCAAACGCCCTGAGAGGAACGTACACCTGAGCCTGGGCCAGTCACAATGGCTTCCCGACTAGACCTGGCTGAGCAGGAGGAGGAACACTCCAGGCAGAAAAGGCGTTTCTGGAGAAGGCAGCCCTGCAGCGCTGTGGTGTGAAAGCCTGTTTGATCAGTGGGGGCCTGCTATACAAGAGGGACCCGAAAAAGGGTCCAGAGCCCAACCAGAAAGGAGGTGGCCCCAGGCGGAGGAGTTACTCCAACACCACCACGGTCAAGAGCCACAGAGATGAGCACTAAGGAAGACAGGAGAGGACGGATGACAGAGACCCGGAATCTAGTCTAACCGCGGGCTGGTTTCTGAGTGATCCCTCTACTATCAGTGGCCATTCCTACTGCCTGGACTCATCCACGCCCTCAACATCTGGCCAGCTGTAATCTTCCTCTCTGCCTCCAGACTCCCCATGCCAATCCTCCTCCCTCCAGCTGTCGGACTGTTCTTTCTAACAAGCGAATGTTACCCTCTCATTTCTTGGCTTGAAAACATTAGATGGAAACCTCCAGGACAAAATCAAAACAACTCAGGCTGTATGATCAGGACCCTCTCCGGCTTGCTTCCCAGCCTCCCCTCTGTTCCCCTTCCCTGGACGTCCATGTCTTTGCTTCTGCTGCGCCCTTAGCATGGAACGCTCCCCCACCCACTGCACTTGCCTCGCCCACCCAGCAAACTCTGGCCTTTCAGTTTCTTGACCACACCAGTCCCTTGTACACCACAGGGCCTGAAAAGTCTTTCCCATGGGGGAAGAGAGTGGGGACGCAAACCCCTCGTTAATCTCTACTTATCCTCCAGGTCTCAGCTTGTGTGACTCCTTCCCATCTTTCGCCCACCAGATTGGCAAGAGTACCCAGTACTGGTGAGGCTGTAAGAGAACAGCATCCTCACATTCTCTTGGTGGGGGGATAAACTAGTGCAATCTTCCTGGAGGGCAATTTGGCAGTAGCTCTCAAAAGGTAAAACATGCTGCATGGCCATCTGCCACTTTACTGGGCTGCCCAGCAGCCGTTCCTCCTTCCTACGTCTGGGGAACCCCCTGGCCTTATGAGTGGGTGACTGAGCATCAGAAGAACCCACTCTCCCCCGTAAGGAGCTCTCTGGCGGTGAGCAAGACAGCAGGAAGACCCGGTTCCTGCAGCAGCCGGGGCGGGAGAATGCGTAGCAAGCCAGCGCCCAGCACCAGCTATGTCAGCGGTCGGGAGCATTCTGTCCTCGCCCACAACGGCCCATCCTGCAGCATGACTTCTGACACTGTTCTTGGCCCCAAACCCAGTTCCTGCCCTCCCAGCTATTCTGTGAGCCTCCTTCCATCCCTTAAAATAATTCCCCTTTTCCTTAAATCCTCTGGTGATTCCAATGCTTGCAACAGGGAATTCTCAGCAATACATGCACACACCCTAGCCAGAAAGGCCACTACTTGGAATTTATCTGAAGTATGTACTTACACAAATACACCAAGACACATCTGTTGCAAAAATCCGAAAACCAAAATATCCGTCAATAGGCGGATGGGTCATGGTACAGCCATATCATGTAATTCTATGCAGCCGTTATCAAAGATAAGATATAGAGCTACATGCGCTGATACAAAAACTTCTTCAAGACAAGTTAACGGTGAGGAAATAGTATGTATAACATGACCTCATCTGTGTCTTTCTAATAGGGATAGAGAGATAAATGACAAATGATAGAGATATCTGAAGGTGTATCATAAAACATTTTCTAGGGGAAAAAAAAGAACACATAAGAAACTGGTTACTTTAGTGGAGGAATATGAAATAAGAGACTTAATTTTCATGCAATATTTTTTCCCACTTGAACATTTTGTCGACTTTATAAATTACTTTCATTAGAAAATGTTTTAATGTCTCTTGACTAGTAAAGACTTCCCAAACACCCATTATCCATATGCTCCTTCCTGTTATTCTCTCCTATTACTGTTCTTTTCCTCCAAGGCACTTAGCACAGTGCATTCTTTTAGATTAATGTATATTTACCTGTTTGATTCCTGTCTCCTACATAAGGCTATATGCTCTGAGGGCAGGTGCTACGTTGACCACTATATTCCCAGCACCCAGCACAGGGCCTAGCACATAGTAGATGCTAAAAAAAAATCTGATAAATAAACGAAAGTAATTTATTCTTCTTTTAAGATTGAATTCAAGTGAAGTGAAGCTTTTCCTGAAATCCTCCAGTTTAGATGTGACCCTTTCTCCCTTGGGCCATCACCCTTGTCAGTTTATACATCTGTCTCCCCATTATACTGAGTATATTGAGGGCAAGAAGCCACACATTCACCTTTATCTGTGGAGCCTGCTCCAGCGCCTTTACACAGAGGGCCCTCAAGTAATGGGTGAAAATGAATAAATGAACAAATTAAACCTCAAAGTAAAAATTTACTCATGTATTAAAATCAGATGTTACTGATATCATAGTCTTCTCAATCTGGTCTCTTAAGATAGCAAAACTAGAATGTGTGGACTAATGATTTCTAAAGAGAATTGTGCTATAAACTCAAAGCTCTGGAACCTTTACCCTGGACTCACACAGACTTAGAGAAATGCAAGACGCCATTCGCCAGGACAGAGCACAGAGTGGGGTCTGCGGGCACAGACACAAATCTGCTGGACCAGTCACTTTCGACAACTTTTCCTAAATTCAGAATTATGCTCATAAATTACTACAGTTCAAAAGCAAAAGAAACCAATTCAATTTTCCAGTCTTAAAAATGAAACTGCTCCATATCAATATTAAATTTCCAGAAATCGGTGATTTACTAAGATGATTTAAGACAAGATACTAAAAGATTTAAAGGTGGAGGGTTATGATATCTGCTATTTACTCTGAAATGGTTCCACACACAAAAAGTTAGTAATAATAATAACGTGTGAGACAATGAAAACATATAATAATGTAAAAATAATGTGAGAGAATATGGTAAAATGTTAATTGAGAAATATGAATAAAGGGTATATAGGATTGTTCATTGTACATTGTTACTTTTCTGCAAGTATAATATTTTTTAAGTAAAAAAAGAGGAAAAGTACTTAACAGAAAAGGCTATTCCACCTTTATATGTAAATGCATCAGATGGAGAGAAATAGTACTTTCATCAAGATAACAAATACATATGAATAAAGCAATTCAGAACGATTCTAAAATTACTATAAGTATCTTCATTTTAAAATAATTGCAAAGATTCATCCATATGGTATCTGGGGGTAAATCACTCTCCCCACAAACAGGGAACATCTGTTGTATAAAAACCTTCTTAAAGGCTGCATAAGACAATGGAACAGCAAAGTCTCAAACTGGCAATTTCCAAACTATTCAAGGCAGCAGTGTTCCTAGCTCTGCAGAGCCAAGGTACCATGACAAAAAAAATGTAACAGGTAAGCAATAGCTGGAAAACCGCCAGCTACACATGGCCTATTCGAATTTCTGGACCTATACAATTTGACTCAGAAATTTAACATAAAAGCTAGAACTTAAAAATTCCAATTCTTCTAAATATAGATTTATCACTTTTTTGGTTCATTAAAAAATATTTTTATCTAGCACTTAGAGCTAAAATACAAAGGTAAAAAGCTGATCTAAAAAGAGTAACTACTATTTATAGGCCAGGCACTGGACCAGATGTTATATACATTATTTCTAATCATTATAACCTGGTACGCATGGGACTATTTTTGATACCATTTCACAGATGAGAAGTCGAGATTCAGAAAGAAATTAAATGCCCATGATCCCTCAGAGATTAAGTGGTAAAGGGGGACTCCGGTCACTCCAGCTTAAAGAAAAAAATCTGCATGTGCCAGGCCCGTTCCCTCAGCGAGGCCTCCACTCTGGCCCTCCCGCTGCCCAGGAGGCTCACCTATTCAAACCTTTTTACAAGACTTGCTGTGGCCTTCCATTCAACACACGGGTCTGCCTTCCATCCCAATACTGCAAGTCCCCTCACCCTGCATTAATTTTTTTTAACTTTTTGTTTTGAGATAATTATAAATTCACATGCAGATGTTAAGAAATAATATATCGAGTTCTCATATACCCCTGAGCCGGTTCCCCTCAAAGATAATATCTTGCATAACCGTGATACAATATCACCTGCATTTTTTCACCTGGTATTTATCACTAAAAAGTGATATTATAGTAGCTGTTGTTATTGTCCACTCTCACTAAAAAATAAACTCCTTGCAAGCAAGAATCTTTATCAAACTTTTGTTCACTGTTATATCCCAAGCACAAAGAACAGGGCCCAACTAATAAGAAGAGCTCAATAACTATTTGTAGGATGAATCGAAGCACTGCACTGAACTGTCTCCTCTAACAGGAAATCGACCAGCTTTTTAACAGACCACCTTGGTGAATAAGAGGATTCTGAATCAGGGAAACATTACACTTACCCATGGTGACATAAGGCAACTTATCAGTTGATCCATGAGGATAGATGCTGTAGAGGTGAGGTCCAGTAACATCTACGCCCCCCAAAACTAGGGCTGCACCAATGTAACCTTGATACCTGGTTATCAGAGTATGCATAAGAGAGAGGAAAAAAAAAAAAAAGAGCCCACATTATATCACTGTAACTTAACCAAAAGCTATATGAGAAATCAGAAAATACAAAGCTTTTCTTACACTGCTAGTGTTTCATTAAGTGGTTACTGTTTTGATGGGAACAAAATGGGGAATGGAATGAACTTTAGTTCAAATCTATTATCGGCCAAAAAAAACTAAATCGTATGAGGCACTCCACTACCTTATTTCATCTCAGTCTCACGTCCCCCTTTAAAAGGGCTCTGTAATTCTCACTTCAGAGGAGATAAAACCAACCCAAAGACATTAAGTACTTGTCTCAGAGCCAAGCTTTGCTTACTGCAAAGATTATCAGCATCCTTCCCATCCACTTCTCCGTGATCAGTAGATGAGCTCCCAAGTTAACAATGAGTTGCTAAACTCAAGCTGTTCAAATTATCAGCCTCACCACAGCCTCACAGGAAAATGGCTAAGGTCAAAACACCTTCCCTTTAAAGAAATTCAGAAAAGTATAATCATAAATATGAGCTCATACTGAGTAAAAGAGAAAAGTATTTCATCATTCAGGGAAGCAAATGATGAAATAACTCCATGAGAGCCTATAAAACCCATTGCTACCGCCCACAGGATAAAGCTATACCTCTCAGGAACATGGACAGGAATACATTTTCCAACCCACCTCACTCCCGCCTCTGTTTAATTGTGCACATATTTGCTCCTTTGGACCCTTTACCTGGCTGGTTTTTCACTTCTATAGATTGCTTTCCCTGTATTTGGTTCAATTGTTTACCATTAGAATTGCTACGCTTGATAAATATACTGGATTTAAAATTCTCCACTGAGAGCCTTTAGCTCATTGGGAAGAAAAGAAAAATGAAACCAACACATGTGGAATTTGCCTAATTATATAATCATTAAAACTGAAATAATTAACACAAGAACCAATCAAAGTCATAACTTTAGATTGTCTGAGATAAAGCTACCCATCAGGAAGCATTCTAGGTAAACAGAATAGTCAAGTCCAATATTTCCTGTGTACCTTGAGTGCCGAATTGTTATTTCAGAAATAATCTTCTATTTATAAGTGAAAAATTAAAAAGCGGGAAAAGATTTCAGAAGAAGCCTCAACAAGAAAGGGCCCTGACAGGGGAAGAAGGTGGTTCTAAGGCACATGAGCTAGCAGCAAGGTCAAGACGACATTCCATGGCTCTGGGATGAGAAGCCAGAATCACTAGACCCACCACTCCCACCCCAGTCCATTGCCTGATCCACTACACCAACTACCTACCAAACAAGGTGTTTAAATAAAGTCAATAATTATCAGCTACTTCCCTTCAAACTAAAATATGTCTGTTTGATGCCTTTAAAAGAGTCTGAGATATTTTGGCAAGTTACTGAAATCCTTAAAAACTGATGCAGAAATTCTACCTCCAGGAGTCTGATTCTAAGGATATAATAGGACAAATATGCAAAAACGAATGCACAAATATGTTTACTGCAGTATTGTTTCTGATGTTAGAAAAGTGGGAACAGTCAGAGGAAGACTTAGCTAAACTGATACAGCTATACAACAGAACACTACACAAACATGAAAAACCATGCTACATTTTCTCACCCACTACTGACAGTAGTGCAACTTAGTATAATCTTTCTCAAGGATAGTTTCGGCAAAATGTATCAAAATGTTAAATATGCACATCTTTGACCCAGCAATTCCACTTCTAGGAATTTGTTTTAGAATATAGCCTAAGGAACTGATCACACAAGTATCCAAAGGTTCTGTGTTCCAAAGGGTGACAATACCTTAAATACCTTAAAACGAGTAACGTTGTCAATGTTCAAAAACTGGTTAACAGAATGGAATACTGTGATATCATCAAAAATTATGATATTCATCAATGGTTCTTAAACTTTTATGGGTCAAAGGCTTCTTTGAAAAACCTATTAAAACTGTGGAGCTCAACCCCATAATAAGCGTACATAAAAAAAGTTTTTTACTATTTCAGGAGGGTTACAGATCTCCAAAAACACCTCCATGGACTCTAGGTAAAAACCCTGGATGCTGAGCTATTCTACTGATGGGAATAATAGTCACAATACACAGGATCGGTTACAAAACACCTACAGCAGGATTCCATTTTTGCAAATGCATAGAGTAGCATATATTATGTGTCATATAAAAGGTCTGAAAAAAATCTCAAGATTTACAATGTATGTGTCTAAATGGCAGATCATCAGGTAACATTTACTTCCTTCTTTTCACTTTTCTATATGCCTGGATTTTTTACAATGATCATACATTACTTTTTAAATAATGTTTTAAAAGACTATTTTCATTTTGAAATGCTCCAACACGGAAACCATTCAAGATGCCCTGGTACATGAAAATATTAGTTTATGTACAACTACGATCACATTACAGAACAAAATATGTATTATTAAACACAGAAAAAACCTTGAAGGGTATAATCTGCTAGCACCAATTGCTTATGGGTGGTAGGAATCCAGATAATTTCTACATTTTTTTACTTTACCATATCTTCTAGCTTTTTCTACTGTGAACATGTATGAGTATACGAAAAGAAAGATGGAAAGAACGAACAAATAAAGGAACTTAAAAGACTAGAAGTATATACATCCAACCAAAATGTGATTCTCCCTGAATGGCAAAATTTTTAGTTTTTTCTTTGGACTTTTCAGTATTTTCCAAATATTCTACAATGAGTATGTGTTACTTTCATAAGGAAAAAAATGCGCAATATAATAAAATTTTTAAAAGAGCCTCTATGTGTTCACATAGTTTCCAGAATAAGAGAACAGTGTATCACAAAGATTTCTATTAGACCAAACAAAGAGGCCCCATGCTCAGAAGGAACAACTATCACATCATGCACATCTAGCTCTCACAAAGTAAAATAAAGTATTTCTCATTTAAATAAGGAAATAAAAGTCCACCTGTTTATCAAACCCTCTTTTCTCGCTGATCCACATAACAGGAAACGGGTTATTCAGGAGGGGAAAAAAGATACAGTAACAGCAAGAGTACACCTCATACTCTTCTTCGGCTTCTGAATTTGATGATCTAACTGAAGCAGGCCCTGTACAAGGCGCTGTTGTAGCCTTGCTTCTTTTTTCATTTCCTCCTCAAAAGTCAAAAGACACAGAAACTATTATCCCCATTTTAGTGAGGAAGAAACTGAGGCTAAGAAAAGTGGGGTGAACAGCCCAAGGTCACACAGCTGTAAGTGCTGGAGACAGGACTCGAACCAAAGTTCTAAAGTCAAATCCTGTGCTTTTTTTCCTTAAAGCGCTGACTCATTTTATGTAACTCAACAAAAATGTTAGAAGACATAAAGGACAAAAATTATCCTGGATTAAATTTTTAAATATTCCTCTCACAACTTCCATGAAATTTAACTTTTACAAAATATAATAAACTAAAAAAAAAACACTGAAAAAATAATCTAGAATTCCTTAAACATCCTAAAGAGATTAACAGAAACATATGTTAGATTTAACTAAATGCTTTAAATGACACTGTAAGCAATCTTTAAATACTCTACTTACTGAAATTTTCCAATTAAAAATTTGTTTTAAATGTAATGCACCACACAAACCAGCAGAGGGAGCACTGTATTTAAAATCAAAATCAAAAATGTCTTCAGAAATCTTGACATGTGCTAAAACAAGTTCTCATACTGTACTGGGAGAGTTTATTTCATAGGCAATAATTCTCCAGGTCTAGGATGATGATGATGTACATAAATAAATGGAAAGCACTGACATGAGCACTTGGTACAGCCAGAGCAAGAATTAGGTGGCTATGACTATGCTTTCTGACCATATGATTCATAAGTCCTGGTCTCCTCACCTGTAAAATGGTAACTACTATACTACTGCTGCTGCAGCTACATTCAACTTCATACACACTTACTGAGAATCCAGGTGCCACGCTAGACTCACAGATGAAGACCTGCAAATTTATAGGAAAGCAAGGGATGGGCAGGAAACAGCGGGAAGGGGCAGTGACTCACAGACCAGACACACGCTCCCGTGTCTAAATGTAGCATTTACCAGTTCCAGAATATTACTGCCATGTGTTACCCCACCCGCTTTCTGATTTTTTTTCCCCCAAAGAAGCCAGAAATCTAAATTTTTAATTCAAATCTCCCAGTTTATAATTACTGGCCACTATTTTTTTTTAAACCACTATGTGACCCAAATAAAATTTCTCTACAAGCTGAATATGACCTCTTGAGCTGCCAGTTTACAATATGTGCTTTCTATTCCTGCTACTCTTTAATTGTCACAGGCCTGGAGGCAGCTGCTTGGGGAAAAGATAAAGAAAATGTTTCGTGTAAGTTGCTTAACGAATGTGGAGGACCAGAATAAAGATCTCTGGTCAACTAAAAAAAAAAAAGGACCGTGATGCGCACATTCCACAAAGGAAAGAGGAGAGAATTTGTTAAAGGCAAGGCAGGTCCCAAAAGGAGAAGCCAGTATTCCAAGACAAGACTAACTACCCAGGCTATTTCCTCTATTATATACTGCCTCTCTTCATGAGAAGCAAATGAAAAAATGGACTTATAAAGTGAAATCTGTCAAGACTATAAAGTGATGATATGATTATTGAGGAGGAGAGAAATTAAACTAAGAGGAACTGTCTGTGAGAGACAGAAGGGAGTGAAGGCCAGGCAAGGGACTGCATGTCTTTAAGCTTCAATTAGTTTAAATTGGAGCCCCTATCTCAGCATTCAAATGATGTAATGAGATCATGCAAAAAGCACTTTAGGACAGGGCCTGACACAAAGAGATAAATACTGGTTAATATTGTTATTTTTCACTTCGTTGCTTTTCTCCCTTGAAAGGGGGAGAAAAAAATCATTTTTGCTTGTGTGTTTGCAAATGACTCAAAGGTTCCTTCCGGCTCTAACTTTCTTCCTATGAACAAAAATATTTTTTTTAATCCAGTAATATACCTATGCCTCAAGAAATGACTCAACTGGTCGCACGTGATTTACTCATTAAAAAAAAAAAAAAAAGACCCCATAAATCCACATCTATTATCAAAAGCCTCATGAAATTAAAACGGCTTTTTAGTAACAATTCATTTCTAAAATATAATGAGTATTACTGAATGCTTTTTCTCTCAACGTCTGGGCTTCCCTTGGCTGCAAAAGATGTTACAGAAATTCTCATTCTGAAATCTTACCTGAAAAGCATCTGCTTCAGCATCCGATTGGCCGTCACGACTCTGGGAAGGCGACCAGTGGAGAGGGAGTGGAGCTCCAAGTTGGAAGAAATGAGCTGGGTTGTCATATCCGTGTCTGCAGCTGTTCCAGCACCACAACAACTAAAAAAATACAATAGCAAGCGAGCTGTAATTCAATCGCCAGAGAGCTCAATTAACAGTAGAGCTTCCTGGATAACTTCCATGTAGTTCAGGTGCATAGAGAGATGTTTTTGAGTATATCTGCACCATTAACTGCTCTCTAAACAATCTTAAATAAACGTAAAATTGAACATACACATCTAATTATATGCCAATATACTTTCTATGGTTCAATGAAGCATTTGAAATCACTAGTTTCTGTGCACCTAAAAGAGTACATTTTATTAATTCTACAGTTACAGCTAAGTTGTACAAAAGGATAAAGCATGTTACTATTCTTGCAATTTAACATTTACCAAGTATTTAATACCAGGTGCCAGTCACTGCACCTGAGTGCTGAGAATAAAGAAAACATAACAAAGTCCTAGCTCTTGATTTCAAAGTTGAGCGGAAGAGATACAAGTTAACAAAAATTATGCCTTGTATAACACAACATAGTAGCGCAGGTACAAAATGTTATGGGAAATTGGAGGAGAAAGCAATTAATTCTGATCTTTGAGCAGTTTCCTATGAGCTGAATTTGGAGGAATAAAAAGACTATAAGCAGAGAACAGAAAAGGACATTTCTAAGCAGAGGGGCCGGCATTTGCAAAGGGGAAACAGCTCGGAGAGGAAGGGAATAGGGACATGAGGGAAACAGGGACAGTCCAGCTGTAACGGGAACAGGGATGATGGCAGCTAAGTAGGCTTTTTGTGAGTTTGCGCAAGACCTTAAATATCATGCTCTAGAGTTTCGATTTTATCCTGAGAGCAGTGTAAAAATGCGCAAAGTCACTTGAAAAGTTTCTAAAGAGGAAAGGGACATAATCAGATCTGTGTTTTACAAAATCCACTGTGACAGAAAAATGAACAATAGAGGTGGAGAAGAGTCCAGAGGCAGACGGGCGATTTAAATGACAGCTGCAATAGTCCTCCTGAGAACAAAATCCAAATTAAGGTCTCGGCAGAGGGAAGGATAGGAGGGAATGGATTTAAAAAGCACACAGAAGACATAACCGAGTACCAACTGGATTGAAGACTATAGCAAAGAGAGGATTTAAGGATGAATAGCTTAGGTGACAGGTGAATAAAATACCATTTAAGCGAGACAGAAAATAGATTGAACAAAAGGTTTTAGGGAGAAACAGTAAATTCAATTTTAGCCCTGACACGTTTGAAAATACAGAAGTTATTCAAACTAATCAATACTTACTAAATGTTAGGAGAAATGAAGTGTATTTTTGAACAGTTCTTGTCAGCAACAACCATTCCTTCAGTTGCCCTTGTATCTGCTCCAAGAACTATGCCATCCTATTTTTAAAAAATATATATTTTTAAACAAGCTTACATACATAAACCACAGATCTCTACTTCAGTTTAGGGAAAACAATGTTGGCCATCCCCTGGTCCCCCAACATCTACCCACCCACACACCAAAACTCCTATCAAAAATATTATGCTATACTTTCAGAATTCAAGGAGAAGTTTATTAACAAAAGTTATTGGTTGAATCCTGAGTAGGTGATAAAAATGATCATTCCTGTTTTCAAATAAAACTCAGAGATTCAGTGAATTCCTTATGAATCAGAGGTAATATGGGAAAGTCTGGATTAAGACACAGAAATCCTATTAAAATAGCCATCTGTCAATTTCTTTTTTTTAAAAAGATGACACTCTTTACCTTTAACGACAATAATCATTATCGCTTTTGACCCTTACAACAATTTAAGGACGGAGTTACTATGTCCATCTGATGGACAGAGAAAGTGTGGCTGTGAGAAGGAAAGTGACTTGCCCAAAGCTGGAAGCAGCATATCAGTTAACTGGCTAAATAGACCTGTCTGACCTCAAGCCTTTTATTCTCCCATTACATCATCCTGCTTTCTAATGTAATAACAAGAGAGAAAAGTAAATCGGCCTACTGTCAAAAACTCCGCCAAGCGAGAATATAAACTGTTGATAAAGCGCACGAAACCTAACAAAGTCTCTCTTAAAGGATCATTTCTTGATGTCTCTGTAACACGAGCCGTTCCCAACAGAGCCCAAAGAAGTAAAGGAAGCCTGGTTCATGTAATCAGTTCAGTCACTACTTTTGGCCTGTCCCGGCTTACCTTATAGACCACCCCCGCAATGGTTGTGCCAGTTTTCCGGGCTGCTGGAAGCTTGTACCCTTTCTTTGCAAAATCGGCTTCCAAGACGGCATTTCTAAGAGCAAATGAGAGAATAAAGCGTTGAAAGGCAAGCTCCCATTGCGCCGGACTGGCAGGAAGGGTACCTAACAGGGAACTAGGAAAAAGAACATACTATTTTATTTTCTCGCCCATCTGTTCACTCAATCCTCCCAACATCTGGACTATGACCCCGTTTTTCTCAGCAAAGAGAGCGTCAGAAAGGAGCAGAACCTCGCCTAAATAGACAGAAAAGGAGGGTGTCCAAGCGCGCTGGAAAGTGGGAGAGCAGACCTGGCCTCAGGAGAACCCACGCTCAGGCCCTGATTCCCCTGAGTCACAGGGGCCGCGAGCCGCAGGCTCCGCCGTCCACCCTTCCCTTGGACTTCTCAGATCGGACCACGGCCCAGCGCCAACCCCGGCACCGCACTCCCGCTCCCGCCCTGAACCCGGCCGCGCGCATGGTCGCACCTGCGGCAGTTATCAAAAGAAAAACCTCCAACCGGTGGCTTATACACTGACACAGCCGCCATCTTCTTAAGAAAGTATTTCCGGGGCCGGAGGCGGGAGCAAAGAAAAAGAGCCGAGTACTTCCGGCGCCGCTGGCGACCTGAGCTGAAGGGGCGAGGCAAAGTCGGCGCTAAGGCGATTGGTCTTAGGAGTTGCGGGCTACTAGAGGAGCCCGGAGGTGTTTGGAGTATAACGCCCCAAGTGGCGCGGAGGAAAAACTGACTCCTGGAGCCGGGAAAGGAATTGTCCAAGGTGGACGCACCAGAGACCAGGCCTCCTGCAGACAGCTCCTCCAGATCAGAGCTGTTTCTACTGTTAATTCAGCTCCATGGGGCTTTGGAAACAAATACACGCACGTTCCAGACACAGCCCACTGCCTCCTTGCATTGAGCAAGTCTTCTCAACTCTGATTCTGTTTCCTCTGCTGTCAAATGGAAGTAACAGCTACCTCGAAAGGCTGCTGTGAATTGAGCAAGAAGCACATGAAAAGATGTTTAGCATCATTAGTCATTATGAAATGCACATCAACACCACATGCAATACCACTGCACAACCACTAAGATGACTATAATAAGAAAGACAGATAATAACAAGTGTTGGCGAGGGTATGGCGAAATTAGAACCTTCATGTACAGCTGGTGGGAATGTAAAATGGTGCAGCTGCTCCAGAAAACAATTGGGCAGCTCTTCCAAAAGTTAAACATAGACCCAGGATTCCTCTTATATGTATATACACAAGAGAAATGAAAACATGTTTACAAAAACTCATACACAAAATTCATAGAAACATTACTCATAATAGCCGAATAATAGAGACAATGTTCATCATCTGATGAATGGATAAACAAAATGTGGTACATCCATACAATAGAATATTATTCAGCCATAAAAAGGAATGACGTGCTGATACAGGTTACAATGTAGAAGAACCTTAAAAACATTGTGCCAGGTGAAAGAAGACAGGCACAAAAAGCCACATATGGTATGGTTCCATTTCCATGAAATGTCCTTACTAGACAAATCCATTCAGCCAGAAAGTAAATTAGTGGTTGTTAGGAGATGGAGGGGTGAAGAAACTAGGGAGTGGCTGTTTAATGGGTATGGAGTCTCTTTTGAGGGTGACGAAAATGTTCTGGAATCAAGTAAAAGTAACGCTTACACAACATTGCGAATATACTAAAAAAAAACCCACTAAATTGAACATTTTTAAATGATAAATTTTATGCTATGTTAATTTTATTTCAATTTTTAAAAGGCTGCTATGAGAATTGAACATTGTACATGAAAAAACATCCATCCTGGAGCATAACAGCTTCTGAATAAATAATTATCATTGTTAATACATTTATTTAATCCTGCCAACAACCCTAAGAAATAGCTGTGTAACTCAATTCATATTACTGATGGAAATTAAGGTTTATTGAAGTGAAGTAACCTGCTCACATTGCATAGCAAGTAAATGACAGCCTCGATAACTGTGGAAGGAGTTAACTTACTCAGCAAATATTTATTGACCACCTACTATATATCAGACATGTTTCTAGGTATGAATGAATGAATGGATGGATGCATCCTGATCACCTAGAACCAATGTCCGTCACAACTATGTGTTCAATAAATATTTTTCAAAGGTTGAATTCTCTTGCATTATTTCTCTCGGTCTTTTGTGTGGATTAAAAAAATGAAGCCTCATACACCTGCCTCCACAGGAATCTACTGGTGAAAAAGTTTGAATATTTCCTGTGTTACCAACTTTCTACTCTGGTGAATATAAGAAGTAAAAAGACTTGGGCTCTGCTCTAGAGAAATCCACTTCCTAATGAGACTCAACTTCAGAAGACCTAGACAGGACAGGTCAACATACCTGGACACCGTGGGGTCAGTAAATAATTATAGAATGAAAGATGGCCTCTACAGCACTTAGCAAACTCTCTCACCCCGCTCTGGGCTCAGCCCTGACAGAATGAACACAGAGATGAACCATCAGATGTACTTCCTCCCATCATGTTATGGGTTGAATTGTGTCACCTCAAAATTCATATGTTACGATCCTAACCACCAGGACATCAGAATATGACCTTTTTTGGAGAGAGGGTTTTTACGGAGGTAATCAAATTGAAATGAGATGATTAGAGTGGGCTTTACTCCAACATAACTGGCATCTTTGTAGAAAGCAGAAATTTCGAGACGGACTTGCAAGGGAGAACGCCATGTGAACATGAAGGCAGAGGTAGGTGATGCTTCTACAAGCCAAGGAATGTCAGAGGTTGCCAGCAAACCACGGGAAGCTAGGCAAGAGGCCTGAAACACCATCCAGAAGGAACCAACCTTGCTGACAGCTCAATTTCAGACTTCTAGCCACTTATCGAGACAATAAATTTCTGTTGTTCGAGCCACCCAGTCTGCGGTACTTCCTTTTGGCAGCCCAAGCAGACTCATAGACCTCACGAGTCCACAGTCCAGGAGAAGAGAGAAGTCCCCAGAAAGACTCACAGCCCAGTGTGCTCAGGGCTGGTGGAGGCAGCACGCCATGGGGTCGGGGGCTGCAGAAGCCTAGAGGCTCAGAAGGACAGAGTGTGAGTTCATGGGGTGAGAAGGCAGGAGGGACAGACACATGAGCAAAACTTGGGGTAAGACAAGCACAACCAAACAAAAACCCCCGGGCATGTATTGCTTTCAGGAAACAGTGATGAGTCTCATGTGGCTGCAGAGACAGTAAGCAGGGCGGGCTGCAGCCCCCAGAGGATGGTACAGGGGCACTTGCTTCCTGCTGGAGCTGGAGGAGCCAGGGAAGGATGTGGAAATGATTTGTTACCTCGGTTTGTCCCTGGGGCACTTGTCTTCTTAACTGGGTCTCTTTGGTATGGTTTTCACACTTGACAGAGCTGAGGTGGTGGCATCGCCTAAGGCATCTGGAGGTGGCTCAGCAGAGGTCACCGGAGCCCAGCAGAAGGCGACAGAGAGCCTCTAGGGAGCCTGGGACTGTCCCTAAAGAGGCAGAGCCTGAAGCCAAGTCAGCCTAGGGCAGGGCCTGGCACTGCCAGCGTGTGGGACAGCTCTAGGTCCCCAGCGCTCAGAGACTCCCGCTTCAGCCTCCCTGTCCAACAAGACTGCTAACCCCTGGGACTGCAGCCCAGCCATGAATGCCCTCCCCAGGGGCTGGGCACAGTCCCATTAATCCCTGGCAGTGCCACCAAACCCATCTGGCCAGTAAAGGCACCACTTCTGCTCTGGATTTGCCCATGTGACCTCAAGGGAGCCATCAGGCTCTCCGTGCCTCGGTTCCTAATAATACGGTAACAGCCAACATTCCCTAAGAGTATCCAATGGCCTGAGTCCTGTTCTAACCACACACACGATCATCGATCATCATCGTGGGCACCTAGAATGTGCCAGACACTAGGAAAACAGATGACCAAGAGACAGACCCAGTGCCTGCCCTCAGGAAGCTAGCGGTCCCTAAGGACCGAGCGTCATTGTATCACTTCACAGATGAGGCACCTGAGGCCCAGGGAGTTAAAGTTATTGGCTCAGGGTCACAGAGCTGATAAGTGACAGAGTCGAGATTCAAACCACACCCCGCGAGCCCCCAAGCAGACACAGCACCACGTCCCAGACGCCCCTGCAATTACGTCCCAGCTGAGACCAAAGTACCCCTGTTCCCCGAGGCTTTGGCAGAACAGAAAGCAACGTTTCCACCTCTAAGATGCTCATCCCAGTCACGTCGCCACAGGCTGGTCTCCTCAACTCTCCTCATCCATTTTCTCGTCTGTAACATGGGAGAACATGACAGTTTCCTTTACCTCGTGGCCACTAAATGCGGGCACACCGTGCAAACTGTAGAGCACTTCGTTCATTCACTCATTCATTCTGTGCCAGCTCTGTGCCAGATCACAGCCTTGAGGGGTGTTGGTCTGGGAACCAGACCTCCAGTTCACTGTGTCAAATACCCTAAGGGACATGTGCCAGACCACAGCCAGGAAAGGGTTCCCGAGTGGGCCCGAAGCAGGAGGGTGGGCACCCAGAAGACAGGGGTTAGAACCGAGACCAGGAGACCAGAGGGGGCATCAGCCTGCACTTCTAAGGGCCTGGCAAGCACCTTCCCCCACCCTGCAGGCTGTTAGGAACCCCGAATGGAATAGGCCCTGAAAAACTCATCCCATCCTCTGTCAGGACACACACACAGCCAGGGGTGTCCCCCACAGGGAGACTTGGCCATCTTCCCATTGTAAAAAAATACTTCTGGTTGCTAAGACAACAGGGCCCTTGTTTTTCCTTCTTCATAAATAAGATATAAATAGACAGGGCAAACCTAGGCGCCTTCTTTGCATGAATGAGAGCAGCTGTTCCAGGCTCTAGGGCCCCTGGCACAGCACCCAGGCACCGAGCCTCGCCGCACGGGCCACAACGACACGGCTCCGGGGTGAGGGCACGGAGTGTGGATTCCCTCCTCCCACCCCGCACTCACTTGGGACACTTAGCAGATTCTGGGGCCCTGCCGAGACCCACAGAATCCCAACCGCTGTAAGCAGGGCTGGGATGAGGATTTAACTGCTTACCTCCTGGAGATGAAATGAGCCCCGCGTTTGCCGACCCCAGGTGATGATGAGGCTCCCTTTCAGCACATGTCATTCTCTTAACAACCCATGAGGCGGGGAAGCCCGAAGTGGAGAAGGAGCAGACGGAGAAACTACGGACTGGCCCATGGCCACAGGGTGAGGAAGAGTCAAAGCAGAGACATGGGTCCTTAGAAGGCAAGCTGCAGAAGGTGGCATTATTTTTCTGTAGACAGAAGATCCAGGTAGACACGACTAGCTGGCGAGTCAGGGCAGGCTTCCTGGAGGAGGCGAAGCTGAAACAAGATCGTGGAGGATGACAGTGGAGAGAAGGGGGCAACATTCCAGACAGAGGAAAGAGCTCAGATAAAGGCGTGGAGGGAGGAGAGGGAATGTCAGGTCTGCAGGATAGAAGGTAGGTCTGTGAGGCTGCCAGGCAGGGCTGGGGTGGGACAGGTGAGGCTAGCGAGTGGACGGGCTCCAATTTCAAAGGGCCTCGCAGAAGCCTGGCTTGTCCCAAGAGCACAGGATAGCTCAGAAAGCTTTAAGCGCAGAAGAAACATGACCTCTTTTGGGACAAAGGGCTGCCTCTTCGCCAAAGGGAGTTTGAGCAGAGCATGTCCCCCAAAGACAAGGTGTCCTATAGGCTGCTGGACAACAGTTGATGGATGCCCCCTCCAGCCAAGCCTTGCAGGGTCCACCTCTGAATGTGAACAGTGTGTGCCCCCCAGGCACATCCTCCAGCTTCCTCATCCCCAGGGTTCTAGACCTGTCACGCCCTTCCACAGCTAGGAAACTGCTACCTCATTCATTCATTCATTCATTCAGATATTCCTTAACAAACTCCAATTCTGTGTCTGGCACAGGAGCTCAAAGACTCTGCCCTGAAGTGAAATGGATACAGAAATCGATACGAAGGTCGAAGGACCAGAAGTTTCTGACAGGGGCTGCTTCCCCATGGTTCTAGACCTGTCACGCCCTTCCACAGCTAGGAAACTGCTACCTCATTCATTCATTCATTCATTCAGACATTCCTTAACAAACTCCAATTCTGTGTCTGGCACAGGAGCTCAAAGACTCTGCCCTGAAGTGAAATGGATACAGAAATCGATACGAAGGTCGAAGGACCAGAAGTTTCTGACAGGGGCTGCCCATCGCACCAAGAGGCTGGCTGGGATTGCAGGAAGAAGATTTGGGGTGCTCCAGAGGAGAGGACGGTGTGAGCCGACACGGGCAGGCATGAAACAGCTGGGCGTGTTGGAGAGCGTTAAGCGAGAGGAGTCAGAGGGGAGCGGGAAACTGGACACTCGTCGGGGACCGGGGCAGGCAGGACCTGGGAGCCGATTCCAGAGTATTAATCGGGGGAATGAAGTGGTCACATCAGTGAGTTGTGAAAACCAGCCTGGCAACTGGTCAGAGGATGGAGTGGACAGGGAGAGACTGGAAACGGGAGAGCCATGGACCAAGGAGGAAGTAAAGTGGCCTGAACGAGGGTGGAGGCAGTGATGACAGAAAGAAGGGAACAGTCTAAAGAGACAGTACTAGAGGTCGGAGAGACGGGACGTGAGGAGCAGGGATACGGCAGGGTGCATGTTGTCCAGGGGTCTGACTTGGGTGGCTGAATGGATGGTGGCAAGAAGGTCCATGTGGGTCCCTTTGGGACATGTTGTGTTGGGGGTCTATGCAGGGGAGATAGGTACAGTTGTCTGTCTGCTGTTGCAGACAGAAAGCCACACAAGCCCCAACTGTGAATGAGACACCACGGGAGAGTGAGCAGAGGGAGAAAAGGGAGCAAGGACAGAGGTCAGGGATGGTCATATTTAGGAGGCAGGCAGAAATGAGGAGTGAGCAAAGCGGGAAGAGAAGGAGAAGGCAGGGCAGCAGGAGGGGGTGGTGACCAGGTGAGAATGATTGGCGTGGAGGGCGGGGAGGAGGACTGGAGATGGAGGGAGAGTCACCCAAGTCCCAACATTCAAGGAAGATGAGTTCAGAACATGACCGTGGAACCATTCTCACCAATCACGATGTTTTCACTATCAAATTCAGCAAAGACTTTTTTCTAATAATAATACTCAGTGTTAGGGATGCTGTGGTGAGATGAGCACTTTGGTACTTTGCTAATGCAGTTCAGAGTGCAAAGTGGTACAAGCTTTCTGGAAAGCCATTTGCCAAAATAGTTCATGATCCTGTATAACAAAGGGCCCAGAGTTAACACGGTATCGTGCACTTCCAAATTCGTTAAGAGGGTAGCTCTCATGTTAAGCGTTCTTGACACACACAGACTCGTAAGAAAAAGGGACATGAAGTGATGGATATGTTTATTACCTTGATCGTGGTGACAGGATTATGGGTGTAGGCAAATGTCCAAACTCATCAAATCGCGTGCATTAAACGTGCAGTTTTTTTGTATATAAATTATACCTCGATAAACTGTTTTTTAAAAGTTCAAGATCCTTCAAAAAGTTCAGAACATTTAACTCGAAAATTCCCCTTCTAGGACTCTATCCTCAGACAATGGTTGGTGTGTAAAGATGTTTGTTGTAACATTATTTATAATGGATTATGTTAGATTTTATAATGGATTATATATTGGATATGTATTGGATAATGAATTATTATAATGGACTATACATTATCATATATAGCAATATTATAATTAACTCCAGAAACCTCTTTGATGTCAAACAATGGGAGAATAGCTAAATAATTTATGATGGCATATATGAGGCTACTAAAAATTGTGTTTTCAATGCATGTTTAATGACAGAAAGTGAGATACTTTATGGGTATAGGTTTGCATTATGTACGCAAAAAAGAAATCCATTCTATTATTAATGGTGATACTTCCTTGCCAGTGGAATGTCAGGTCATTCTTATTTTTCCGTTTGTACCTCTCTGTAGTTTTTTCAAATTCCCTACTGTACATATTCATTATTTTCCCCCAACTTTTAATTTTGAAGTTTTTCAAAACTTCGGAAAGTTGCAAAAGTAGTACAACAAACCATTCTCCCTCTCTCTCTCTCTCTCTCTCTCCTCCTTCCTCCCTCCCTCCCTCTCCTGAACCAATTGAAAATTACACAACATTCCACCCCTAAATACTAAAACATGAATCTCCTAAAAACAAGGACTTCTCCTGCATAACTACAATACCACTATATAAACTCAATATTATTATCGCATTCAGTATTCAGTCTACTTCCAAATTTCCCCAATGATCTCAATAATTGTTATCTTTATGACTTTTGTGGTATGGGATCCCATCAAGGATCACAGTGAATACAGCTGCCCCCTAAAATACAGCAAGAGTCTCCTAGAAACAAGGTCTCCTACAAAACCACGATGCCGTGATCACATTCAGGAAACTTAAGGTGGCTTCAGTATTATCACCTGACGTGCAGTCCATACACAAATGTTCCCGATAACTGTGTTTAGGATTTTCGTGACCCGGGATCCCAGCTGGCATCCCCCACTAAATCCAGTCACCACGACTCTTTAGCCTCCTTCAACCTGAACAGTCTTCAAACTTTTTTTCCTCTTTCTCAAAGTCAGCCCAGCTGGTTTAAAGAATGTTCTTCAGTGTGCATTTGTCTGGTGATCTTGGCAGGTAAGCATTTTTGGCAGGAGGGTCTTGTAAGTGGTGTTCTGTCCTTCTCAGGGTACATCAGGAGGCGTATGATCCTGACTTGTCCCAATATTAGTGGTTTTAAGTAGAAACACCTGGGTGAGGTGGTGTCTGTCATTTTTCACCATCTGTAAAGGTATCTTTTTCTCTTTGTAATTAAAAAGTAACTTGCGAATGATTTTTTGAGACTGTGCAGATCTTATTCCCAGTTGTCTCTATCCAAGGTGACAGCACTCACTGATGAGTTTTGCCCAAATTAATTATTCTGATGTTGATCACGATGCCATTTTCTGCTTCTCTCACTCCTTAGCTGGCATTCTTCTGCCAGAAAAAGCTTTCCCTGATCCTGCCCCCTCTGTTTTTTTTTTTTCTTTGTTCTTTTTTTAAAATTCAAGGATTCTTTTTTTATTCTATGTGTTGTAATCCATTCTTGTTATTAATCATTTTGATCTCTAATTGTGTCAGATTTGGCCCCTGGAGCCCTTTCAAACCGGCGCCCACCAATCCGAGTTCTTTGCTTTCTGGCACAATAAGCTGTTCCAAGCATGGAATGGAGCACTTGCCGGGTCCGTCCAGCCTCACAGACCGCAGAAGCAGCCGCTCATCCCTGGACCCACGGGCCGCACGAGGAGGGAAGCAGGCAGCGAGTGAAGCGCCAGGGCCTGGGTCCACATTTGGACTTTGTCTCAGAAGCATCATCAGCCTGGCTTTAATTAATGGCCCCACCTCAAGGAGACAGGACACCGGCCTGCTTGGGCATCTCATGTCACATCTCATCCATTTACTTTTTGCACACGGAAGGATATTAATCATGGTGCGAAGATGGAGAAAAACTGGTCTTTTGAAACTTCGCGGAGGAAAGGAAAATATAGACGGGAAAAGCGCGCGCGCATGCGCGCGTGCGTGTCCCCCAGGTTCTCCAGGCCTCTGCCTCTCTCTCCTTTACCTTCGTTTCTGTCTTGTCGAGGTATAGTGTGCACACAGTAAAATGCACAGATCTTAAGGGTACAGTTGGATGGGTTTTGATAAATGTGTAAGCAGCACCTCATCGAAGATATAGAAACCTTTCCCTCACCCCCAGAAAGTTCCCTCATGCTCCTGCTGGTCAATCCCTTACAAAGGCAACCACTTTTTAATATCTAAAAATTCTAGAACTTCGTGTGAACAGAATCATACAGTGCGTGCACCTCTTTTCTTTTAACTGCCAAATAAAATGGGGACGAAAGCCCCGCAGTGCCACCGCTGTCCCTAAAATATTTCTGAGGCTTTCCTAAGGAAGAGAGGAAGAAGCAGAGCACCGATGTCCATCCGTGGTTTATCTCTCTAAATCCTGCTTCCGGGCTGGTGGTGGAGAAGGGGACCCAGACCAGGCTTATTCCCCGACACCCCCCCCCCCCAAAATCATCTTCCTTAGCCAAGAAACTATGGCTTACAAACCCCACTGGACAAGGCAGGAGATTGTCTACCCAGCAGTGAAGCTCGGACATCCTGACGGCCCCTCTGAGACCCTGACTATGGGGACCCCCAGGGGACTACAGTCCTGTCCATCTGCCAGCAGGAGCAGTGAGCAGCACCAGCGGCCAGCGCATCCTGCATTTCTGCTGTCAATCTGCCCACTGCCCTGGGTTGTTTACTGGAAGCCGGCCTCCCCGCAAGGGTTCAAAGCCCTGGCCCTGGGCGCGTCTGCGGCAGGAAGCAGCCGGGCAGTAATTGGCGCTGCGGCTGCGCTCAGCGGCCAGCGCTGACCCAGTATCTTCCTCCAGTAGTCGCCTTTGAGTGGCTCCAAACTGACCT
>NW_006441061.1:1310390-1318385 GCF_000325575.1 Pteropus alecto
GAGAGGGAACTGAATTAGAACTCTAAATTTTAGAGCTAAGAAAAAAATGAATCAAAGCTGAAGAGAGGCTGCCGTCCTTGAGGCCTGTCTATGGTTTCATGAAGGGGGAGGAGGCAGGATCCGGAGTCCCCTAGATCTCATTTCCAATCTGCCAATTCCACTCTGTGTGACCTTGGGCAAGCCACTTGGCCTCTCTGAGCCTCCCATGCCTGAAAAGGCAGTAAGAAGCCCAGTGCTCGGGTTGGCAAAAAGCAAATACACAGGAAGTGCCAGGCACAGAACAGATGCTCTGTGAGTGTTGCTGGATCAGAAGCAGACTGTATTTATTTCATTCTCCAGCCAAGAGAGACGGGGAGCCCAGAGTGACCTGCGTGTATGTACCCACATTCCCAGTAAGGCAGTGGCCGAGCCACAAGGTCAAGTGGAATGGAGCTGCAGCTGGAGGACCTGGGTCTGTGGACAGAACACAGCAGCCTGTGGTTTTTCCTGGGCCAGAAGCTCTTGCCATCTCCAGCAAGGCTCCAGCTGCTCACTGAATCGTCGGATGAATGAATGAAACTAATGAATGAACATCCACATCCTTAGTAGATGCAGTAAGCTGAATAATTGCCCCCTGAAGATTAATCCCCAGAATGTGTGAAGATGTCACCTAAAAGGGATTCTGCAGATATGATTAAATTAAGGCTATTGCAATGGATTAAGTATAATCACAAGAGTCCTTACAAGAGAGAGGCAGGAGGCTCAGAGTTGAGGCCTTAGGTGTGAGTTGAGAGAGAGGCCATCTGCAACAGACCTACGTGACATCAAGGCCCGGGCCTCATAGTCATTTAACCTCTGTCTTCTACACCTGGTTGGGCCCAGACTCCAATGTAGGACTTCTGTCATATGACGAAGTGCTGCTGTGACCACCTGACCTCATGACATGGAGGATCAGGAAACAGCAGCTCATGCTGGACAGCTCGAATCTCTTAACTACCTGATGTCCCACGGTCAGCTGCTCGGGGGGAATCCAGGAGCTGATTTTCTAAGGCGGAGTACTGCTCTGCTCCAGAAGTCACGGACTTGCTTCTAAATCTTACTTTTAAAAAAAATGATTTTTGTTTGATAGGTACATTTGGTTCACGTGGCAAATGGGCTACTTCTTAAGTGACTTAATTATTTGTTAATTGATTTTTGGCGGACTGGCTTTTGGAGAATTGGTCTTTAGCAAAATTGATCCGTGCTGGCTTCAGAGATGGCTGGATTCAGCTATGCGAAGAACGGCCTCGGGGCTGCCTGCCTGCTCTTGGATTTGCTCTCTTCTGGGTTGGCTTTGCCGTCACTTGACTTTTCCCTAAATTGTGGCAGAGATGGCCCCTATTCTTCTTGTTTGGCTGCCCCAGTTGGGAGAGCATGATTTTCCCAGTAGGAGACCCAGTGGGCCACCTGGGTTATACGCCCATTCCGGAATGAACCTCCTGGGCTAAGGGCAGGGAATATCCTGATTGGATGAGCCTGGGATGTATGGCCACCTGTGGCAGGCAGACTTCTCAAGATGCTCCCTCCCCGCAATTTCCCTTGTTGGTTATTCAACCAAACACTAACCTAGATACTGCTATGTTATGGTTAATTTTACGTGTCAACTTGGCTGGGCCATGGTACCCAGACATTTGGTAAAACGTTATTCTGGCTATTTCTGTGAAGGTGTTTTTGGATGAGGGTAACATTTAAATCAGTGGACTTTGAGTAAAGCAGATTAACCTTCATAATGTGGGTAGGCCTCATCCAATGAGCCTTAAGAGAACAAAAGACTGACCTCTCCAGAGGAAGAAGGAATTCTGCCAATAGACTGCCTTTGGACTTGAACTGCAACTCTTTCCTGGGCCTCCAGACTGCAGGCCTGTCCTGCAGACTTTAGACTTACCAAGCCTCTATAATCGGGTGAGCCAATTCTTTAAAATCAATCTCTCTCTCTCTCTCCCTGCCTCCCACCCCCTCCCTCTCTGTGTGGTTATCCCTTTCTTTGTCTCCCAGCTCATCAGTTCCCTCCTCTCAGCTTGGCTTCATTCCATCCCACTGCATATGGATATGACAGGAATGGCAGCCTGTGGCAGTTTTGTTGGGGGCAGCAAAGTGCCTAGATGATAAATGACATTTCTCAAACTCCCTCACAACCAGTGATATGTAAACGGAAGTGTATTATAGTACTCTGTGAGGGTCGCCTAAGGGAAGGCAAGATGACTGAGCTGGAAGAAGCACCTCTTTTGCCCTTCCCCCCTTTCCTCTTTCCCATTGCCTAAAATATGGGTGCAACGGCTGGAGCTCTGGCAGCCATTCTGGGCCATGAGGTGAGGCTAGATGCCCATGCCAGTCATATGAGCCCTAAACTGGCTATCACCAGACATCTTTTACATGCAAAAATAAACAAACTCTTGCATGTTTACCCACTTTCACCTGGAGCTTTTTGTTATATGCGGCCAAACTTAACCCCATGACATGGCTACAAGCAACTCCAGCTTTACAGCTTTTCAACTTAGAAGCTTCAGAGTCAAGACTCCTGCTCTTCTCACTCCATGAGGCCTCTAGGGCAGAGCTCTGGACGCCACAGCTGGTGTCACGTGCATGACTGGAAGAATGGCAAAACTGCAGCCCAGCCCCACTCTTGGTGAGCTTTGTGTTACTCGTTTGCTTGCTTTTCCAGAGGGGCAGTCGGCATGGGATCACATGAATGGTGGGCAAGGACAATTCCCCTGAGGGAATGGGTGTGCTGGATACACAGGAAGTGGTGGGTGCCCACCACAGCCAGCATGTAGCGAACCCCAGTTTGCCGGACTCCCGGGCTGGGCACTCTCCACTACTCTACTCTATGGTATTTCACTACTCTATGGTATTTCAGTGTTAACAGAAGGGGCTTCCCTATCCACCCCCACAGCCGTGGGACCCCGAACGAGCCTACCAGGGGCGCTCTGACCTCTCCAAAGGCTACAGTACAAGAAGACAAAGCATGGAGGGCTCCAAGGTTGACCCCAGGGATTATGTCTCAAGCCAGTACTGCCGATTACTAGTGAGAGACCATGCCGCTGAGTATTGGAGTCAGTCAGACCTGAGGTCAAAGCCCGTCTCAGCTGCTCCAGCTGTGTGGCCTTGGACGAGTCACTGAGCCACCACCCCAATCCCTCATTTCTGTGCAGGCCTGCCCCTCCCTCGCTCCCTCCCAGCTCCATACACACCTACAGTTCCTTCTTCTTCCTTTCACCCTTCTAGCCGTCCTCCAGAAGGCCCGCCTCGACGGTTCAACCACGCCAAGCCGGGAACTTAGCCAGGGACATGTTGACACATTCTCCTTGATGCCAAGATGTTCCAACACAGCCTAAGAAACGATCAAACTTTGCAATTTTCCAAGTTACCAAACATGCAAAATAGACAACCTCTATCCAGCCCAGAGCCCTGGCCCTCAGCCTATGACCCCACCCAGGGACAAAAGTGAGGGTTGCAGATGGACTGGGGGCTCAATCAACAATCAGCCCTGTTCCCACCTAAGAGGGGCAGGTGGCAGGAGACACATGTCCCACAGTCTCGGTTCATCATCCCAGCTCCCAGCTGCCCAGGACACTGCTCCCTCCTAATCAGGCGGACTAAAATTGGAGAGACAGGCTGATACCCCGTAGAGACTAAGCCAGGCAAAAAAGTAAACCTGCATCTTTAAATTCTTTTTATTATTATTTGAATTTCATTTATTGTTTACTTGATATTTATTCTTTAAATGTTATTGTTTAAAAGTTTGTTGTTATTTTTATTATTGAAGTACTACGTGCTCATAAAGATAATAGAAAAATGAATAAACTAAAAATGTGAGTCTCCTGTGATTGGCTCAGAAATGTCTCTCGTGCACATTACTTGATTGAAAAACAAAGGAGAGAAAAACCAACACAAACGTGATTGCTGCTTTGTTGTTTGCAGGCGGCTGTTTCTGGGCATCTCTGTGACTGCACTGTCACCCATCCTCATGCTGACACTGTCCACAGGGCACTGTGGGAGGGCAGGGGTCAGCCAGGATTCCCATCTGTCCCAAGCACCCAGCACAGGGCCTGGTGGAGAGGAGGGGTTCAGGGCATCTGTTGGAAACTGGGAAAGAAGAGGGGATGGAAGGGTGGAGAAGAAGGGGTGGAAACCCCCACTTCCTTGTTAAAACAGAGAGGCGTGCAAAATCCTACAGGAATTCACAGAGAACAGCTCGCTCTGCCTGGAGGGGCTGGAAAGCAGCCAGTGACACCAAGCTGAGCCTCGAAGCATGGCTAGGAACTCTCTAGAGTCTGTGGACAATCCACCAGGCAGGGCAACAGAGGAAAGGCAGTTCGGGCAGAAGGCATGGCACGTGCCAAGGCATGGAGTCACGGGAGAACACGGCATATCTGGGCCTCCGTGAAAAGCCTGGTAGAGCCCCAGAGGAGGGTGTTTGGAGAAGCGAGGGGGCAGGGAAGGAGGCTGAGGGCATTGCAAAGAACTTCCTGAGCTGGGCCGAGGAGTTAGTTTATTTTCTTGGTTTCAGGGAGCACCTGCCAGGTGTTCACTGAGCCTTGGTTGAGTTATAATGTGGTCAATTGTTAAATCAGATTAGGAAAAAGGGACCCCAAGTCCAACCACTGGAAGGGCAGAAGCCCTGGGACCCCATCCCCTGCCTGGGCCCCCAAGCAGCTGCTCCTCCCCTCCCACTTGCTCCAGCCTGAGTGTTTTTCTCTGCGCTTGATGAAGTTAAAATAAGCCCTCTCTGGGGTGAATCGCAGGCGTTCAAATTGGATTGGCACGCGGACGTCGAGCAGTTGGTGGCAGGAGCCAGGGGACCCAGAGAGCAGGTTTTCGCTGGAGGGGACGTGAGCTTTATTTCCCTCTTGGTTGCTGACAAGGAAGCAGCTGTCCTTTCCTGATTATTTTTACCTCCAGTCACAGCCGCTGATGCTAAGCCTCCCAAGTGCCTGCCCGCCTGCCAGGGCCAAGGTGAAGAGCCCAGCACCCCGGCCCAGCTCTGCCACGAGCCTCGAGCTCCACCTACCGCCGCCTCCAAACAGGACCAAGAAGCAGCCCCTGCCACAGATCCAGACTCCTCCACTCCAAGGTGGGTCACTACCTAGAAGAGAGAGAGCCAGAGCAGCCTTTAAGACGACCTGAGACCAAAAAAGAGGGGGAAAAAATCATGATCTATTGCCCTCCTCTAATAAAACAGTTCGTTTCTTCTTTTTGTTTAGACTTCTAGTTTAATGAAACTAAACCTATATATCGCTTAACTGTTAGCTAAGTACTTCCAAATCTGTCATGTCATTCTACCCTTGAAAAGCCCAACAGGTGGGTGTGATTAGCTTCATTTTACAGCTGAGGAAACTGAGGCTCAGAGGGGAAGAGGTCTGCCTAAAATCACAAATTAACAAAGTAGAAGAAATGGGATTTGAATACGGGATTGCCTAACTCTAAATTTTGTACACCATCCACGATATTTTCAAGTCTTTGTCCATTTGTAAGTTAGGAACGCTCTCAGCTGCGATTAGCAACAACAGTGCTTTAGATAAACGGGGGTTTATTTTCTTCGTACACCAAAAAACTGGCAGTAGACAATCTCTAGGTTAGGAGGCAGCACAGTCATGCCCCAGACTCAGGGTCTTTCAATCTTGCTGCCTCTCAACCTTGACGGGTTGCCTTTTGGCATGCTTGCTGCTGCAGCTCCAGGCATCTGCCTCTCTTCGATTTTTTCTTTTACTGTTGTACCATTTGCAGTTTCCTTATCACCATGTTGTTTTTATGGTTCTCATTTTTAATGGTTGAATAGTATATCTTCTAGCGGATAAGTCATAAGGTATTTGTTGAACATAGGTAGCTTCCAGTTTTTACTCTGTTTATATTACTCCGATGAACATCTTGTTCATTTGGATGGGTGTCCCCAAGCATAAATTCCACAGAGAAGAATTATTTGGGTCAAAGATGTTAACATTTTTGGTGCTCTTACTATATTATTCTATTGATTTCCAAGATGATTACACTGCCTTACACCATGTAACAGTGCCTGGATGTAATGATTTCACCACAACTGTGCCAGCACAGAGGATTATCATTTTAAAAGGTTTTTACCACATTAGAATCATAGAATTATACTTTAAAGTTGCTGTTGTTTTTATTTCTTAAAACCAAGGCAGAACCTTTTTCCCCATATATTTTTCATTTTGTATTTGCTCTTTGGTGAAGTATTTGTTCACTGTTTTATCCAGTCGTCTTCTAGAGACCCATATGTATAGAAATGACCACACTGATACTAGTATCAACCCTGGGCACATTACAACTCACTTTTCTCATTGAATCTTACAAGTTCCTGGGAGGAAGGTGGGGTGGGGAATAGGATCCGTGCCACAGATTAGGGAACTGGGCTTACGAAGTTTGTGCAGCTACTAAGAGGCAGGTCCTCTGACTCCAAGTTCAGAACTTTTTCTTGCACGGTATTGCTCTTTTTAAAAAATAATAGCTTTATCGATATGTAGCTCACATATCATACAATTCACATATTTAAAATACACAATGCAATTGTTTTTAGTGCATTCGCAGAGTTGTGTAATCAATCTTTGAACATCTTCATCCCCCCCAAAAGAAACCCTGTATCTGTGAGCAGTCACTGTCATCACAGGTAGAGGTGAAAATACTTTTAAGCTTGAAGAGAAGAGATGGGTAAGGAAAGCAGAGAAGGCCTAGGCTGTGCCGTGGACGTGCTATGTGGCCACAGGTCCCATGCCCTCTCTGGTTCTTGGTTTCTTCCCAATACAAATACATGTTTACTGAGCACCTGCCATGTGCTAGGCTCCAGGTCAGGTGTGTCGCAGATATTCATGACCATTCTCTCTAAAGTGGAGCGAGGGGCCCCTTTACAGAAGAAGGAAGCCAAGACCAAGAGCAGAAACCTGCAGTCATTCCGGTCCTTCCACTGGTTGGTGGCAGACAGGGGCCTGGAATGAGGAGTGGGGGAGGGGAGGGGTTCTGACTCAGCTCCAGGTCACTACCTCAAATGTCTCCAGCTTCTGGAGCTGCTGTAGTAACAGGTGAAGACAGGTGGGTGTGTGGGTAGGAGGGGCTGCTCTTTTCTGCGCTGGCTGGGGAAGTCCTAAGCAGGCTGGCACTAACTAGCTGTTTTGCCCTCTGGTAGCCACAATCAAGGGGTGCGGGTGTTGGCTTGGGGGCCCAGTAAGTGGAGTCCTCTTCCCACTGCCCTCCAAGCCAATCTCCCCAGCACATACTCACACACAAACCTGGAATAACGAGGCATCTGTCTCTGTGTGTGCAGATCTCTTGGATCATTCCTTCTGTCTTTCAACAAACAGGAAGTGCTCACTCTCTCAAACCCTGACCCAGGCGAGGGGGCAGGATGGAAACAAACGGACAGCCCCCTGGCATTTATAAGGGTCTGGGAATTCCTGAAATAAATTAAGGTGGGGGGCAGGGAAAGCATCCTAGAAGGTCTAAGCTGAGACCTGAAGGATGAGTAGAAGCGAGCCAGAAAGGACTTGGAGAAGGGGTGCTCCTGCCTATTCCTGGGCAGAAGGAACAGCGCATGCAAAAGCCCGGAGGTGAGAGTAGAAAGGTGTTCAGTCTGGCTACAGGCTGGGCTATCGAGTGTGAAGTGGGAGAGGCACAGCAAGGGCGGAGAGAGAGTAGAGAGGGATCCTGTTAGCCATGTGTCGAAGGCCGGACTTTGTCCTACAGCATCAGCCACAGAAGCGGGGAGACAGAAGTGGATAGAAATTTTAGAAAAGTGACTATGACTGATGAGTGGAGAAGGGATTGGAGCAGGCTAGGCTGGTTCTATGCCCATCTGGGTTTCTCGGGATCCAGGGTGTGTGGGGGTGGGGGGAGGGGGAAGGGTCTCCATTTATCTAGAGAGCGGGAGCCAGTGCCCCCAGAGAATTATGACAGTGGGCCCAAGTTGTGTGGCTCCCCCAACCCCAACACTCACACGGCTCTTCCCACAGCCTCTGTGTCCCTGAA
>NW_006441061.1:1318408-1323190 GCF_000325575.1 Pteropus alecto
TGGAGACACAGAGTAAAGAGGTATGCCCAGGGCACCTAAAAGTTGGTTGATGGCCAAGCCCCAATTCTGTGGGGTTCGTGGCAACCCCAAAGTGAAAACATCCCAGCTACTGCCTCCTCCTTCCAAATTCCTAGCCCTGGACCCTGGACAGTTTGGCTGAGGGACTGGGACAGGCCAGGCCCCGGGGCGAGAATCCTGGCTGCTCTTACCTCCCCACCCCATCCACAGAGACAATGAGCCCAAAGGCCTCGCTGGCTATCACTCACCCATGGCCTCCAGGCCTTGTCTGCGGAGACAAGGGCCCTGTCAGAGCCGCCCCGCTTGTAAAGCCGATGAATGGCCCTTGGCTGCCAGTTGGACAATACCCAGGCTCTGGAGAGGAGAGATTAGGCTGGGCCACAACCCAAACTGATCCCAAGTGCTCAGGGTCCATTGGGTTCCCACCCCCCTCAGTACTTGGCCATCTCTAGGAGTGACTCCTGGAAAATGTGACCCCACAGAAAGGAGGGAGTTACCCTGGGGGCCCCTGGGGCAGGGGCATTGGCACGAATAGTAAAATCACAACATGGCTGTAGGAGAGACATTTGGGATGGGACAGGAAGGACAAGGCAAGTGGGGCCAGAAGGCACATAAAAAAGGCTGGGAGCCTTGGGGTCGATGCAAATCCCACCCCACTGACAGAGGGAAAGACCTCAGGCTCAGGAGGCAGACTTGGGTCCACCTCTTCCCTGTCTTCTCTCTGGGCTCAGTGTGCACAGGTGTAATATGGGGACTCAGGAGTCCTTGACTTAAAGGGGATGGTGCAAATGTGAAGGGCCCATCCTGGACCAGGCCCAGCAGGGGCTCCTCCCGCTCCCTTCCACCCTCCTCACTGGCCCAGGAACCTGGGGAATGCCCAGAGCTCTGCCAGGTCCCACTTTGAAAGTTCTCAAACCTAGAGGAAAGCCCAGATGTCGCATCCACCTTGATTCCCCTCCTTCTCCTTTGAAAAATAAACCATCGTAAGAGGGTAAATTGGCAGAAGAGGACACTGAGCCCAGACGTCATGTCCACCTTGATTCCCCTCCTCCTCCTTTGAAAAATAAACCATCGTAAGAGGGTAAATGTTAGCATGTGTATTTGACTACAATTAAAAAAAATCAGGAAAACCAATAAACCATTGTGTTGCCAGCACGTTGTTTTAACAAGAGTAAATCAAGTTTGACAAGAATGCTAAAAGGACTATGTGCCAGGCACCAGATACGAGCCATGGGCTTTGTATGTATTAAGGCAAAACTCAAATCGCACAGCAGCTACATGAGTTGTGTACTATTCGCCATAGACACGTTACAAATGGGGAAAATGAGACTCAGAGAAATTACCCAGTGTGCCTCAGTCAGAGTCAGCATGAACTTGGATGTCTGACCTCCCTCCCAAACAGGAATCGCTGCCTCCAGCCCCAGCTGCCCACCTTCCTCTGCACTCCTGGCCCCACCATCTGGCCTAGACTCTGCCCTCAAAGACCAAAACCTTTCTATTTCCTCATGCCAAGCAGGGCCTCTCCCGTGTCCTGTGTTACCTTTTGAATGACCCGGATGAAGACCAGAGACTCAGGTTCAAGGCCGGGCTCTGCCACTGGCCAGCTGTCTAACTTGGGGCTAGAGCCCACAGTCCTCATCTGGAAAATGGGTATGACTGACATTGTCACAGCGGGTTGAAGCTAAGGAGAGGAGGCCGGTAGGAGGCCAGCTCAGGGCACCTGGTAGGCTAAGTACTCAGTTCTCCTCTCTCCCCCTCCATCTTGGCCTGAGATGGGATTGCAAAATCCAAGGATGCTTTGGCGTCCACAGATTTATTTAGGATCCGAGTCTCACAAGGTGGTCTCTCTAATGGAGTGACCTTAACTATGTGTTGTGGGGAGATGTATGACAATAGGTCCCGCCCAGAAAATAAGTACACCCCACAGCCCCCACCTCCATGGGCATGTCTGGAGCTGGCTGAGCACCTGCTGGGTTCCAAGCTGGGGCTCTGCCTCTGATGGGCTGGGGCCGAGGGGCGGGGACTCCTAGCACCGCCCCCAGGCACCGCCCCGCACGGGTCAGTGCGGCTGCGAAGCCAAGAGACTGCAGAGGCAACCGCTGGACTTCAGTCCCTTAAACACCTCGCCGAGTGTGAACCGACCACAGGCTCCAGGCCAGGCGAAGCGGGTGAGGACCTGGGCCGTGAACAGGGAATGGATCCGCGAGAGTGTAGGGGAGGCTTTTGTCCCAGGCCCATCAGCCTAGAGGGATTCCTCACTCACCCCTTGCCAGAGGGATAACGTGCAGTGGCAGCCAAACTTTGCATCTCTCTTTTAGTGGCAAGAAGGGTGGGCGCCAAGGAATTTGTGGAGACAAATGCGGGCCACTGTGGACAGAGGTGTGATTCAGGGGGTTGGAGAGATGGACAGATGTGCTGTTTAAAAGGGGGAAAAGTGACAATAAATTGGTGCTTTTCAAAGTCCAAAAAGGATGAGCTTCCTGTGCTCCTATACTGGGACGTGTTTGATTTTCAGGCTTATAGACTCTATCTGGGAGAGCGGGGAGGGCGTGAATGATCATTGCTGATGGCTCCAGAATTCCAGGAATCGTGAGGCCAGCTGGGGGGGGGATGGAGGGGGAAGGGGCCAGTATTTTCTGAGGTCCATTTGTGCCTGGCCAGGGCTCTTCTCGGCCTGAAGCCCCAGGCCACCAAGAGCAACCCCCTAGTCACCCACGATTAGGGTTCCCTCAGCTTACTATGGCACCTGGTCTGGCTGTGGCAGGCCTGCCATCAGGGCTGGGTGGCTGACGTGATCACAAGCTGCTCTCGTAGGCAGCGCTGCTGATGGAATAGGAGGCCAGTCTAGGCAGGAGGGCCGGCATGGTCAAAGGTCTGGAGGACGGATGCTGCCCAGGGAAGTGGAGAAGGGAGCAGCTTGAGGAGCAGAGGAACGCTGGCTGCATGGGGCGATGGTGGGACTGGCGAAGCCAGTGAGCTCGGCAGAGGCCTGAGGGAGCAGAGCCTCGAATGCCAAGCTACGAAACCCAAAGAACAGGAGGAAGCCTCCGGGGCCCTGAGCTCGCTCATCCTCCACAGGGACCCTACGCTTTACAGCGCCCCTCCCATCCTCAGCTCACCAGGACGACAGCATTTCCCAGCTGCGGTCCTGGAAGGGGCTCCTAGAGACCATCCCTTTGTGCAAGTAAATGTCACCCCCAGTGGGCGGGCCACCCCATCCTGGGCATCCAGCCACTGGGGTCTGGAAGCCAAACGAGGGGAAAGATGACCCCGCAGACAGAGAGAGTAGCAAGGCAGGACACTGAACTGCTTTTCTTTGCTTTTTTTCTTCCTCGGTCCATCTTGGCCATGCCTGTGACCCCTGCGGCCCCTCACCTGCCCAGCTGGATCCGGAATGGCCCCTCGGTGCTACTGCCTCCTCTACCTCCTGGTACCTGAGCTTCTGGGAGGGGGTTGCAGGGGAGGAGGCCAGGGGGACTCACAGCTGCCAGGGTTCCTAGTAGCCACTTCATATCATGAGGTCACTGTAAAGGTTACACAAGGCAAGCAATTCTATTTCCTGGCACGGAAATAGAATAAAAGCATTCACTGTGTGCTCCACCTTTTACATCCACTCATCAGCTTCTTTATTCCTCATGTGAGAAAACAGTCTCAGGGCAGAGAAGTGACCTGCCCAAGATCGTAGTCTGGGCAGGACTTGAACCCAGGTCTGACTGCAGAATCTAGAGCTTCCACCGTACACCGCTGGAGCGCACAATAGGCATTCAATAACTGCACACACAGGGGTGAGGACCTGACCTAACCCCCACCTGTCTTCTCTCTCAGATAGGCAGTCTGTTTGGGACCTCCTCACATTCCCCAGGTGAATCAAGGAGCCCTTGGGTCACAGGTTGGTATGAGGGATCCCCCAGAGGGGCTCCCTCCCTCCCCAGCTCAGCCAGCCTGTGGTCCACGCGGACAGGAGGAAATGCCATTTAGTTCGGCCCCATAAGACCTGGCCCTGGACTGAAAGTTTTACTCATTTCCATCTCATTCCTGCCATTATACTGATGACAAAACAGGCTCACAAGAGGATGAGACCTGCCAGGTCATAGAGAATGGCCAGGGTTTGGCCCTGTGGAGCCCAGAATGACTCCCAGCCCAGTGTCCTTGGCCCTGCCCACCCCCAAGGGTTAGATGCCCACACACTGCTGTCCCTCACTGTCTCTCCTCTTGCCCTACAGTTCCAGTGGGCCCTGGGGAGGTGGTGGAGACTGCAGGTGGGGTGTGCAAGTTACCAGGGCAGCGGCTGAGCTGGTGGCAGGCCCAAGAGTCCTGTGAGCAGCGGTTTGGCCACCTGGCACTGGGGATCCCAGACGCGGGCCTGGCTTCACGGCTGTCCGACCCCATCTGGGTGGCCCAAAGAGAGGCCCATCTACGAAGACCCCCACGGAGGCGTGAGTATGGGTTCTAGGGCCTTGGGAGTTGGATGGGGGGAGTCAGAGGCTTTGGTGGCCTCCAGAGATGGGAGTCCACAGTGGAAGTCCTGTGGATTGGCCCCGGAGGCAGTCCCGGCCACAAAGAATGTTGACTCCTGGGCATGGGCCCTGGAGCTCTCATTTCTTCCTCCCTTCGGGTGGCACCCAAAGCACAGGGAAGGCCCAGCAACTGTGCCAAAGGCAGGGTGGCGTGCGCCGCTGGGGAAACTGAGGTCCTGGCCCGCTTGTGCCTGCAGGCGCGCGCACCACGGCGGTGCTGGTGTTCGGCGAGAGGACCAGCGACAGG
>NW_006441061.1:1323688-1324267 GCF_000325575.1 Pteropus alecto
GCTGGGTCAGGGATTCTCTGGGCGGTGGCTTTTCCGCGCGTGATGCCTTCAGTGGCAACCTCACCGACTTCCACCTGTGGGCCCGGGCATTGAACCCCGCGCAGCTGCGTCGGGTACGAGCCTGCGCGCCACCCCACGGTGGCCTGCTCTTCCGCTGGGACTTGGGCGCCCTGGATGTCACACCCTCGCTGCTGCCGCCGGTGCGCGTGCGCCTTCTCTGTCCAGGTACGGCCTGCCACGCCTCCTGCCGGCCAGACCCCACCCCGCCTTCTGGCTTAACTCCCCTTCCCCTGTCTCCCATACACTCCCTTCTGACCTCGGGACCCAGCCCACCCCGCGCCAACCTGGCCACACCCAACTCTGACCACGCTCTGTCCAGGCAGAGGGTCCCATGGGCATCCTTCCAGTGCCAGCGGCCTGAGTGGGCTCGACCCCTAGCCACCTCGATCCGCCTCGTGCTGGCTGCAGCGCCCTTCTCCCAGGTTCCCACTTCGCCAGGCCATAAGTCCTGGTGCCCCCTCATATATGCAAGCGCATTCAAGGCCGGAACAGGCAGGCCAGTGGGTCACTGGGACCACT
>NW_006441061.1:1324433-1365994 GCF_000325575.1 Pteropus alecto
AGGCTGAGGCACAGAAAGCATTTGGCACAGCCTGGGGGTTCAGAGTATTCTGTCTCAGGGCCTTCAGGGAGTTTAGACTACAGGTTGCTGGGACCGGACAGACCTGGGGGTGAATCCCAGCTCTGTGACCTTGGGCAAGCGATTTTGCCATTCTATGCCTCTGTTTCCCCACCTAGAACACCGTGTGTAGACCCCAGATACACGGTCGTCAAACTGCTCTTCCTCCCCTGAGCAGCACACGGTGGGTGGGGCACCTCTGGGCAGAGCGTTGCCCAGGACCCAGCCTGGCTTCTCCTCCTTGGCAGAGACCTATCGGCGGCTGCAGGATGCCCAGTCATGGCCCCGCCAAGATGTTATCAGCCGAGTCAATGCCTTGGCCAACGCCATTGTGGTGAGCCCCCTTCCAGGGTGCTGAAGAGTCTGGAGCCCTACAGATTGCCTCTCTGCACCCCAGTTTTTTCACCTGTAAAGGGGATGCCCACCTAATGTGTCTGCAGGAATTAAGGTTGTTTATGCTCCCTACTTTGGAGTCCTTGAGAGCTGGCTTGCAACAAGTTAGACCCCCACCCACCAAAAAGACCCTGGTAGAGCCCAAGTGTAGCCCTTCGGGGATCCTCTCCGGACAGTCAGACCAGTAGTAAGCAGCTCCTCTGCCCACAGCTCCTCCCTGACCCTCTGTCTGAACCCCATGGAGATCTGTCCCTGGCCAAGGCCTCCAGCTTCCTGGGTGTCCTGGAGAGAGTCCTGGCAGAGGAGGCCGCTCCACTGGGGCCGGCTGTGCTGCTGGCTGTTGTGCACTTTCTGAAGAGGGTGACAGCCCTCGTGGCTTGGGAGCCAGAGCCCTTGACAGGACCCTGGGAGGAGCTGGCCCAGGGCGTCGTGTCTGTGGCCAGCCTGGTCCTGGAGGAGCGGCTGGCTGGTGCGTGGCTGTCCATCAGTGAGGTGAGGCTGGCAGGGCTGGTCGGGCCATGGGCCTGGGTTCTGGTTCCAACCTTGCCACCAGCTTGTGGTGTAGCCATTGGCTCCATCTCTCTATCCATCAAGAGAAGTTCCTCTTTTGTCTGTTTTATAAGTTGAACCTTCATACACAACTGCTCTTGAACTACAGTTAAAAATTATTAAGAGCCACTAATCAATACGGGCCTCCCCCATATCTAAGAATCTGCTGGCCACCTTAAATGGGACATCCTCTATGCTGAGTGTTCAGTCATCTCGTCTGCCAGAATGGCCCAGACACTGGAAAACATGAGAGATGCTATCCAGATGCTGAGGGTGCTGGAAACTCAACCTAGCAAAAGTGGCTGGTGGCCTGGGAGTTCCAGCCTTGAGAAGGGAGAGAACAAGGGGTCATGGTCATTGCCTGCAAATCTCTGGGGCCGAAGGTGCAGAGAAGGTCCCCCTTTGGCCTCCGAGGACAGAACTGGGACCTGGGCTTGGGGGCATGGTGGGGATGACACAACATGGGAAACTGGTTCCATGGAATGGTTCACCTGTTCAGGTGGTGAGCTCCCCATCCTGGGAAGGGTGTAAGCCCACACTTAACTGGGGATCTGAAGCACCACAGTAGACTAGAAAAAATGACTCTGAGCCTTGGTTTCCTTCCCTGGAGAATAAGGATTATTGCACCTGCCTCGCTCAGGCGATGGACAGAAGTAAATGGGCGAATCAGGTGACTTGCCCAGCACAAGCAAGTAGACGTCCCATTAGTGCACATTTTCTCCTCCCTGCCCTGTCCTCACCCCACCCCCACATGGCTTTCCCTTTGGAATCAAAAAGCTGAGCCCCTGTTATAGGTCTGAGTCAGACCAAAGAAGGTGAGGGAAAGGTCCCGCCTTCGGAGTGTGACTCGCTTGGCAAAGGACAGGCCAGCAGGCAGGCCACTTCATAGATCACTGAGAATATGTTAACCCTACGTCAGGGCGGGCAGCAGCGGGGTGTGAAGTGTGAGAGGGAGCTGAGGTGCACTTCGTCCCAGGTGGTCGGTGGACCCATGGCCCTGGTGGTGAGTGTGCAGCGCCTGGCACCCCTGCTGAGCACCGTGCTGACTTCTGAGCGGCCCCAAGTGCACATCCAACACCACCATGCTGGTGAGCCTGCCATGAGCCACCCGCACAGCTGGGCTCGAGGTGGGGCCCGGGCTTAGACAGAGCTCTCCGCACTGCTATAGATACTCCACTGTTTCCTGCCTTTGCCCATGCTGTGCCCTCCATCCAGAATATCCTTTCTCCCTTGACCTAGCATCTCCTGCGTAGCCTTCAGAACCTGCTTGAGCCTCACCTCCGCCAAGAAGCCTTCCCTGGTTTTAGCTCTCTCCGGACACTCAGTTCCTCCCTCCTCTGTTACACCAGTATCTTGAAAAAGCTCTTGTTGCATTTGTGGTGATCACATAATTCCACCTGAAGCTTGCTGAGTGCCAGGGCGGTTTCTGAGTCTCAGAGCCAGACCCAAGTACACACCTAGTGTTTGTAGATTGAATGGGGGAATATGGATGGTGGAACTTCAGGCAAAACTTGTGTCCTTCAGGTACCCATTGGTTTCCGATGGCTCATTGATAGTCAGATCCTGCGCCCTGCCCCGCCCCCCACATAACTCCCTTCTCAGTGACCCCCTCCCCCAGACTTGGAGAAGTCACAGTGACCTTGGGCAAGTTGCTGAACCTCTCTGAGCAGAATAGTAGCCTCCTAGACCTGTAACAGGGAGAGGGGAAGCAGACCGCGCCAGCTCCTCCCTCCCGAGGTCCAGCCACCTGGCCCCATTTGACCCCAGGCCTGGAGGTGCGGAGCCTACGCCTGAGCGAGGCCAGCTCAGAGGGCTGCGAGTTCACGATGCCCGGTGGGCGTCCGGAGGGGCCTGGCCACGTGCACATCCCCGCAGGTGAAGTGAGGCGGCTCCTTGGGAAAGGTGAGTGAGGGCAAAGGGGTGGCGGGGCCTGGTTGGGGCCTGGGCCAAACCCTGCTGTCACAGCTGCCAGCTCTGCTACTTTGAATAAGTCACCTCACCTTTCAGAGCCTGCTCCCTCATCTGTAAGATTGTCATATTAGTGGTGGCTTCATGGCTTGTTATAAAGTTAAAAGCACCTACACGTAATAGGCGTTCACTTAGTCTCCTCCACTGAATCCCACGTGTTTTCCCTTAGAAGTAGGGAGTGGAGGGAGCCCCCACCCTTGTACCACTCAGGGGCAGAGGGCCCTGAAGCTGCCAGGTTAGAACCGTGAGCAGTAGCCACTTGGAATTCTGGCTCTGCCACTTATTAACGATGCGATCTTCAGGAAACCATGTAACCCCTACAAGCCTCAGTTTCCCTATCTGTAAGGTATCAGAGCATATCCTTCGGGGCCAACCTGTGCTGCCTGCTCAGTCACTGGGTGGGGTCATGGGCCCCCTTCCCACCCAGCCAGGCCTCTCTGAAGTCACCGCGATCCACAGCTGGTTCAGTTCAAGCATCTTCCAGCACACCCTGGGCGGGGCTGGCCTAGAGCCCCAGACCCCCAGCAGCGTGGAAGAAGCAAGCAGGATGCAGAGGTGAGCGGGCCCCACTCAGTAGGATGTTGAGGTCCTGGATGCCCTCCTGAGGGAAGGCCAGGCCTCCCTCCCCTCCCAGAAGCCCAGATTCTGCTGGCCACATCCACCTGCAGCAGCGCAGGGCCAACACTCCTCACCCTCGACACACACGTGTCCAGGCCAGCTGGAGGTACACTGGTGGGAACAGGGCTCAGGTCCTGTCTGGGGTCCTGGCTTCGGTGTTGAGATTCAGGGAAGGAACTGGGCCTACTCAAGCCACCAGCAGGTCTCCAAGGCAAGACTGAACCCAGGCGCCCTAATTTCCAGCACAGGACCTTTCCCGAAGTTTCTTTGGACACAGAAGCTATCGGGGCCTAGATGAGATGACTTCAGCCATGCATGACCTCTCCTCCACAGCTGGTCAGCGCCCTTAAAAGCTCTCTTTCTCCCCACAGATTTCTAAGCACCCAAGTGGGGTCAGCCATCATCTCCTCTGAGGTATGGGACGAAACTGGGGAGGTGACCACAGCCGTGACCTTTCACCTGCAGCACCGGGCCCAGGTACTGGTGGTGCTTCTGTGAAACAGCCACCGGAGGACACTTATCCTGGTTTGGTCTCCCCCAGGCCCCACCCCCAATATTTGTTCATCGGACAACCAAGGTCTCAAAATGTTTAAGAAAAATCCTAATCCACAAGCCATCCCCATTGTCCTCAAGAGCAGGGGAAGGGAAGTGATGTATCACACACTTACTTCATGCCCGGGGCCTTTAGTAGGTGAACAGGAAACTTGGGAGAGGGACCGTGTCTGCCCCGGCTTGTAAGTGGCCGAGCTGGGATCTCGTCGTAGGTCTGTGTGACTGAAAAAAACTGGTGGTTGCTGTTGAAACGTACAAGGGGGTCTGCAGAGGCCTTCGCCGCCTCGTGCTTCCAAGAGTAAAAATAACCTAAATGTGCACCCACAGGAGGCCATCTAACAAGCCACATAGAGCTTCACAGCAGAGTGGTCAGCTGACGTTTTGTATAAGAAATGAGAAATTTCGCCATAAACTGACATGGAAAGATCTCCAAGCTATGTTATTTAGTTTGATTATCTGTAATACACACATTTTTCCTCACTTCTGAAACATTGGAACATTTCAGAGAAAGCTAACGTCTCTTTTGCTCCTAACCACTAATCCTGGACACACACACACACACACACGGAGGGGGTGGGGAGAGAGAGAGAACAACATCCATCTTTTTCTATCATCCCAAGACTTTTAAAAAATCAATTCGATTGAAGTATATAAATCTCCATACACGAAAACATCCATTTTAAGTGATACAACTTGAACTTTGACCGGTGTGTATATACACGCACCACTGCCCCATCAAGGCAGAGAACATTCCCACCTTCCCGAAAGGCTTCTTCGTGATGCTTCCCGGTCAGTCCTCCCCACCCTCACCCCAGGAAGTCACTGATCTGCTTCCTGTGACTGTAGCTCGTGCCTGCCTTTCCTGAGGTTTCATGTAAATGGAATCACCTAAGGTGTGCCGTGGTCTGGCTTCTTTTGCTCAGACAGTGTTTTTGAGAATCATCTATGTCATCGTCTGTTTCGACACCTCATTCCTCCTTAGAATTCCATCCTATGGAGGTACCATCATGTGTTCTTCCATTTACTCACTGATGGAAATTTGAGTTGTCTCCAGTTTGGGCTGTTACGAACGAATCTGCTATGAACGCTCACGCACGTCTTCTTGTGTGTATATCGGGCAAATACCTAACAGTGGACTTTCTGGGTCGTACGGTAAGCGTATGTTTAACTGCCTAAAAGACTGTCAAACTATTTTCCAAAGTGGTCGTACCAACTTACGTTCCCACCAGCGGTGCGTGACGGCTCCGATTATCCCATATTTTTGCCAACATCTTCATCTGGCTTTTTAATGTCATTCATTGTAATGGTTGTGTGATGATATCTCATTGTGGTTCTGAGTTGCGGTTCCTTGAGGACTAATGATTTTGAGCACCTTTTTATACTCTTACTAGGCAGTCACATCTTCCTTTGTTAAACATATGTTCACATCCTTACCCCGATTTTCAGATCTTTATTTTATTATGGAATTGTAAGAATTCTTTATATTTTTTAGATGCAAGTCCTTTATGAGATATATGTTTTATGAATAATTTCTTCTAGCTTATGGATTGCCTTTTCATTTTCTTAACAGTGTCTTTGAAAGATAATTTTTTTTTATCGTGATGAAGTCCACCTTTTCAGTTTTTTCCTTGCATGGTCTATGCTTTTTGTGCCCTATCTAGGAACTCCGCCTATCCCAAGGTCACAAAGATAGTCTCAGAGAAGTTCATTACTTTAGCTTTTAGGTCTATGATTTATTTCAAGTTAATGTCTATATCAGGTAAGGGTTGAAGTTCATTTTTTGCATATAGACATCCAGTTCCAACACCATTTGTTAAAAAGATTATTCTTTCCCCCATTGAATTGTCCTGTCACCTCTGTTGAAAATCAATTGTCCATATATGTATAAGACTATTTCTGGGCTCTTTATTCTGTTTCATTGATCGATATGTCTATCCCTATGCTAAGCCCATACTGTCCTGACTAGTGAATCTGTATGGTAAGCCTTGAAATTAAGTAGTATAAGTCCTCCAACTTTGTTCTTCATTTTCCAAATGGCTTTGGTTATCTTAGGTTCTTCATATTGCCATATAAATGTTAGAATCAGCTGGTCAATGTCTATGGAAAAACTTGGGATTTTGATTGGGATTGTTTTGAACTGGCATCTTAACAACAAATCTTCCAATCCATGATCAAGGTATATCCTTCTGTTTATTTAGGTTTTCTTGGATTTCTCTCACCAGTCATACATCATTTCCAGTATACAGACAGGTCTTAAAGATGTTTTGTTAAATATATCCCCAAGTAGTCCATAGTTTTGGATGTTATTGTAAATGGTATTGTTTTCTTAATTCAAGTTTCAATTGTTCATTACTAGTATAGAGTAATCTAATCGATTTTTATATAATGACATTGTAGCCGGCAACTTTGCTAAACTCACTTAGTACTTCTAGCAACTCCCGTATGAGTCCCAAGAATTCGCTGCGCCTGAATCATGCCATCTGCAAATGAAGACGGTTTTGTTTTCTCCTTCCCAATCCAGGTCTTTCTCTCTTTTCCTTCCTTGGTGCAGGGGCTAGGGCCTCTGCTTCGGTGTCGAATAGGAGTGGTGAGACCAGACATTCTTGTCCTGTTCCCCACCTTAGGGCAAAAGCATCATTAAGTGTGATGCTAGCTGTGGGCTTTTCATAGATGTCCCTTGTCAGATTAAGTTCTCTTCTCCTCCTGCTTTGCTGAGTACCTTTATCATGAATGGCTGTTGAATTTTGCCAAATGCCTCTTCCACAATTCTACAATCATATCCTCTTTTATTCTGTTAATATAATGAATCGTATTGATTGATTTTCAAATATTAAACCAACCTTGGACGCCTGGGATAAACGCCGCTTGGTTATGGTGTATTATCCTTTGTATATATTGCTGGATTCAATTTGCTAATATTTGTTAAGGATTTTTGTTCATGAATATGTTCCGTAGCTTTCTTTTTTGAAAAGAGATTTGAGTTTCATTTCCATTTTGTGGAATTTTATTATGGGGTCTGGCTTTGTTGTGTATGTTCTCTGCTTTCTTATACTTTCTGCCTCTGGTTTTGTTATCAGATTAATACTGACCTCATAAAGAGGGCTGGGGAGTGTTCTCTCCTCCTCTGTTTCCCAAAAGAGTTTTGCAGGATTAGTCCTATTTCTTCTTTAAATGTGTGACAGGCCAGTGAAAACCAGTAGAGCCTTGGGAGCCTGGTGTTTCTTTGTGGAAAGATTTTAAAATCTGAGTTCTATTTTTTTTCATCGATATAGGGTTATTTGAGTGTTTTATTTCTTCTTGAGATGGTTTTGGTCATTTGTGCCTTTCAAGGAATTTGTCCATTTCATCTAGGTTGTCAGATCTCTAGCATAAAGTTATTCATAATATTCACTTATTATCCTTTTAATATCTCTAGGATCTATAGTGATCTTTGCCTTTTCATTCTTGGCCAGTCTAGCTAGAAATATACCAATTTTGTTTATATTTTCAAAGAACTGTTAAGATCGTATTTATGTATTATATGATTTTAAGGACGTTAAAATGAAAAATAAAAGTAATGGATTGCTCACTGTGGCAAATTTGGAAAATATAGAAAAAGACAGAGAAGACATAAACCTATTACCCAGAGATAGTTGCGGTGAACATTTTGGTGTATTTCCTTTGTCTTTTTCTGGGCAGATAGCACCATATTTTTTATATATATACATACATACATATATTTTTTTTTTTTTTCTTTTGCGGAATCAAAGCCCTTGCTCTTTCAGCCGAGCTATGGAAACACCATGTTTTCCATTTTCCTGGCAGGTGTTTTCTGGCATTGTCTCAGTCACAGATGTCCCTTCGCCATTCTGTCCTCTCTCCCTTGCTGCTTGACCCTAGCATGTATCGGCCTTGACAGCGGCCAAGTCCAGAACCACCGCCTTCTCAGGGGATGGTCCAAAGTGGATTGACCGTGCATGCAGAGTGTCTGCAGGTTTTTTCCCTATTACGATTCACCCTGCCTAACACTGTGAAAATCCTCGCTCATAATACAAATGGATCCTGGTGACTATTTCCTGGGGACGCGTGACCAGGTACGGGGCTACTGGACACAAAGAGTGTTGTGACTTTTGAGTCTATAGCCACGCTGATAGCTCAGTGTGTTCCACTCGAAGATGCTACCAGTGGCGTAACAATCATCCATTTTAAAAGTGGACAGCAGGGTTTCTTGGTGTTCCCAGCACCTAACGTAGTACCTGAGACCCAGGAAAAATATTATGAACCAACGAATACCTGGAGTGGTGGTTCAGTCAACCCGAGAAGCAACACGTTCTCTGGCGGCACCATCGTGGAGCGGCGAGAAGAGCGTGGAGTTGACCAAGTCAGGACCCGGTCTCAACTCCATGCCGTGCGATCTCGATTAATTCCCCTCTCTGAGGCTCGGTTTCCTCATCTGAAATGACATGGCTAGATACCTGTCTCCTAGGCTGCCACGAAGATCAACCACAATAAAACACACGAAAGTACTTTACAGAACATAGAGTGTCACCTTTTAGTAAGATGACAGTGCCGTCACCCTCCTCAGTCAGGACAAAGAGCCCAAGTCCAAAGCTCGGGCTCCCTCCCTGCCTGTCTGGGGCTAGCGCCACAGGCCACCTGCGGGCTCCTCCGTGCTAAGGACATCCTATAGAATCCATATTGTCATGGTGGTTTAAGCATAGTTGAGCTGGCCGTGTGTTTGATTCCGGCCCTTCTGTGTGTGTTTTTGTGATTACGTAGACCTTTTCTTTTTTTACACAATGGGCTCATACTGTGCATATTGTCGTGCAGCTTTTCTGTCACTGAACAACGTGGCGGAGCTCTTTGCCCGTCAGTAGATAGAGACATGGTCTGTTCACACCAGGTATGCAGCAACCAGGGAGGAAAGGGTCAGGTGGCTCAACCTTCCCCAAAGGGCAGACGTTTAGCTTGCCCCAGTGTGTCCATATTATACATAACGCTAGCGTGAAAGGCAAAGCACCTCACCTTCCTCCTCACTGGAGTTCCTCTAGCCCCTTTGCCCACGACCTGGTCCCTCCAGCACGAGGAGGCCTCAGCGTCTCCTTGCACCCTTCTGGTCTTGCTCTCCTTTCCCGCGCACACTCACACGTGTGCCCTGGCCCTGTTTCCTGCCCTCAGGCCTTCCCTCAGAAGCTGGTGGAGCCCATCTGCGCTTTCTGGAACTTCAGCATCAGGTGCGTTTCCATTGTCAAGTTCTTTAGACAAAGCCATTTTTTCAAGACATTCGTTCTGCTCAAGGATGAGGCAGGACTCGGGCGTATTTTTGGCTTGCATTCACCAACTGCTTTATGGGGGTGGCTCCAGGCCCCACTGAGTGAGGGACAAGCTGGGGCAGAAGAGTTTGTTCCCCAAGAGGTAGTGAGCTCCCTGTCATAGGAGGTATGCAAGCCTACTCTACGAGGTACCTAGGAAGAGACTCATCTGTCAAATAAACATTAGAGTTGATGCTTCGTCCAGAGCCCTTGGGCATTTGAAGGGGCAGAGGAGGGTACAGGGATTACCAAGCTCCCCCCACCTGGATCTTTAACTGAGGGAGTGAACATCAGTCGTTGTTGCTTAATAATGAATGTAGTTAATGAGCGGTCGTCACTGCTATCGGCCCCGTCGTCCTACCATTCCTGAGAATGTTAAGTACATTTTACAGATGGAAATCTGAGGACCAGGGAACTGCAGTGACTCACCCAAGGTCACATAGCTGGTTAGAGGCAGGGCACTGAAGGACCCCAGGCTTTGGGGAGAGGCTTTCCCCTGCTTGTCACCTACTTCCCCCACCTCCATGTCCAACCCATCTCAAGAGCCCTTCTGCTCCCTGCCCCCTGCCAGCCCAGACACAGGGGGCTCCTGGGCCACCACTGGCTGCTCTGTGGCTGCCCTGTACCAGGACTCCACCGCCTGCTTCTGCAACCACAGCACCAACTTTGCCATCCTGTTGCAGGTGTACGACGTCCAGGTAAGTGCTTGGGGGTAGGGGGAGAGATGTCGGAACCAAGACTTAAAGGATGGACAGGAGGTGAGCAGAAAGGCACTCCACGCAGAGAGCTGGTCCGAGCAAAGGCAAGGAGGCCAGAAATGGCAGACTTGTTATGTTCTGGAACTTTGACCGGTCTGGAGCCTCTAGTGCAAGGCCCAGGAGTGGAAGAGGGTCGGGGGACAAGGTGGGGGTGGGTTAGGTCACACAAGGTCTACAATGTGAGGCTTAGATTTGATCCCAGTGGCAGAAGGCAGGTATGGAAGAGTCAAGCAGATATTACATTTGCCACGAGGGAGCCCTCTGGGGCCAGAGGCAGAACATCACGGGGCTGTGGGCCCGGCCTGGGCACTGCGGGGGAGGGGGCCTGGACCAGGGAGACAGTGAGGCAATGAGGAGATGGGGCTGGGGCGGGGGTCGAGACTAAGGGCTGGGCAACTGGGGGCTGAGGGACTTGTCTCTGATATGGGACACAAGTGGGTGACAGGTTTGGGCAGGCCACCAGTCTGAGAGGCCATGAGGTCTATGGGCATGATGTCCAGGGAAGTCTCAGCTGGAGATGAAGAGCTGAGGCAAAGCCATGACCGAGATGAGGTTGGAAGTAAAGAACCCATAACCGAGAGAAGCCCCTGAGAGGCACCAGCACTCAGACAGGGGGCAAAGCCTTATTCCAGGAGGAGACCAAGAGAGGTGGGCCCACTGGGGCCTGAAAGAGACTCTGAGTGGCTCCTTGCTGAGGGGCGGAATTAGACTGGGCCTAAGGCTCAAGAATTCAGGGGTCACTTGGCATGTCGGGGAGCACACTAGAAAAACATGCTATCAAATGCATTTTTCCTGTCCAAACAGAGCATCGACGTTTTGTATGTCATGAACAGTCCATGACAGCTTCATATCCCCACTCAGTGGGTGGTTGTCACATGTGGCCCATCCCTTCCCCGTGAGCAAGCCGGTCACTTCCAATCTAGTGCTCTTAGAAACTGTTGAATCCGTGAAAGCTGGGCCGATTGGGGCCAGTTTAGGGAGAGCCAGCAGGAGAGGACAGGCGAATGCTCACTTATTAAGCGCCTGCTGTGTGCAGGCCTGGCCCTGCCTGCAGGTGCTGCTGCCACCCCCGCTTCACTGGGGACAAAGCAGTGGCTTGGGGAGCCTTGTTGCTGTGTGGGGCGGGTGAGCCTGGTCCAGTCAGGTCAGGGTGGCGATGGGGTGACTGTACTCCAGGGACTCTGTCCCTCCTACAGAGAGACCCTGAGGAGGAGTCACTGCTGAGGACACTCTCCTTTGTGGGCTGCGGTGTGTCCTTCTGTGCCCTCGCCACCACCTTCTTGCTCTTCCTGGTGGCCAGGTGAGGCGAGCTCCCCACAGCGGCCTGGCACCTGAGGCCCACCCCGCCCCCGTGGCCCCCCACATCACTCCTGAGATCAGTGTCCATCCTGGATCCCAGCAGATGGCCCAGCACCTCTGCTAGGGCTGCTGGGCCCCTGCGAAGCTGCCTTCCTGCTCCGTTGGCCTGTCTGTGGGGAACCGGGCAGGCAGGGGCCGAGATGGGGTGAGGGGCTGGCAGTGCCTTGTTAACCAACTCTCCAGGGTCCCCAAGTCGAAGCGAGCCACAGTCCACAAGAACCTCACCTTCTCCCTGGCCTCCGCTGAGGGCCTCCTCATGGCCAGTGAATGGGCAAAGGCCAACAAGGTAGGTGGCCAGCAGGTGGGCCTGTGAGCTCAGGGGGGCCTGGGAAAGCAGCTTCAGCCTTTTCTGGGCACCCCCTCCCCCCCCCACGTTTTTGCTTGGCTCCATTTCCCCAGAGGAGAGAGGCCCAGAGCGGGAAGGCCCAGGGCACCTCCGGGAGACCTTACCTACTGTACCTTGTTGGGCTGGCAGTGCCAGGCAGGGGCATGGGGCTGCACCCACACTGGCCTCAGTGGGGTCCCCCACCCTCCCGCACGCAGGTGGCATGTGTGGCCGTCACAGCCGCCATGCACCTCCTCTTTTTGGTCGCTTTCTCCTGGATGTTGGTGGAGGGATTGCTGCTGTGGAGCTCAGTGGTGGCCGTGAGCACGCGCCCAGGCCCCAGGATGACACTCTGCTACGCCACAGGTTGGGGTGAGGCCCCTCTGCGCCCCACGCCTGCTCTGTCCTCAGCTCCGCCTTGCATGGCACCGTTGCCACCCACCACTGTGCCACACTCAACACCACCAAACACCCATCTCCACCTGGCACCCAGCCCCACTCAGCACCCAGCACTACTGGCATCCAGCCTCCATCTCTGACACAAGCTCAGCTTTCTCCGTTCTGCTCACTTTCACATTTATCCAACTCCGATTCTTCTCACTCCTCCTCACCCCTCCCCTCCAGCCCTGTCTCCCTGATCCGTGACCAGCTAAACACCATGCCCACTGCCAGCCCTCCACCTCTGTCGATGCCCAGCCCTAAAGCCTCAGCCGAGTCTCAGCTCTCTCAGCTACACAGGGCTCCAGAGCCACCCAAAAATCATCAGGCCCACCCAGCCCTCTCCCGGGATCTCCCCAATGCCTGTCAGAATGCCTGCTCCTACGGGGCAGCTGTGGGCTGAAACTCTGGAGGGAGCTGGGTCCTGAGGTCACTTCTTAGCCTGTAGCCCTCGTGGCTGTCACCCTGGCTGTGTCCTCCCCCCGTGACTACGTGGCCCCTGGACACTGCTGGCTCAATGTTCACACAGACACCATCTGGGCCTTCGTGGGGCCTGTGCTCTTCGTCCTGACTGTGAGCGGGAGGCCTGGGGGCCTGGAGGGGAGGGATGCGAGAGGGAGGGGAGGCCCTTTCACCCACTGACACCAGGTCTTCAGGCCAATACCTGCATCCTGATCCGCGTGGTGACCGTCACCGTGTCCAGTGCCCGCCGCCGTGCCCACATGCTGAGCCCGCAGCCCGGCCTGAAGCAGCAGATCAGGATCCAGATGTGGTGAGGCCCCAGGCTGAGGGAGTCAGGAAACAGTGGGGGAGCGAGGCACGAGGCTCACTGGGTGTGAGCACGTGTGAGTCTGTGATGGGAGTGTGTGTGTGTGTGTGTGGCCATGTGTGTTCATGGGCACAAGGCTATAGATGAACATATATGTGCGTGTGCCCCTGCCGCACATGCACACGTGCTCATACTTGTGGACGTGTGTAAGCATGTGCCCGTGCATGTCACCTGTGGAGATAGCAACTCATCCTGTATGTATAGAGGGGATGTGGACACCAGCCACTGTCCTAGGGGCTCACCATCTGCAAAAGGCACTGATGACCTGGTAGAAACAAGGTAGGGGAGACCTCCAAATCAAGCAGTCCCCAGAAGTTCAAGTTCAAGGTGACAATCTAGGTCCCTACTCCTGCAAGAACTGCCATCACTGTCCAAGGCCTTACCCTGCTGGAGAGGGGGACACCTCTGGCCTTTCTGCAGAAGCTCTGATACTTCTCTGGTCTTCCTCTTCCCTACCCGTCCTCTGCCAAGGGCCTGCCACCTAAGCCAGTGGGTCCCTGAAAACCCAGGGAGCCCCAGGGGTCCTTGAGGAGTGGGAAGAGGAAGCCCTTCCAGACCCACGTCCCCAGACCCACTGCGCACACTTCAGCCCTCCCTCCGGGCAGCTGCCACCCCTTTCCTTTAAGCCATGTCTGTTTGGGACTGGAACCCCACCTCCAGCGCCACGACCCCTCCTTCATGCCACCTCTGGGTCTTTGAGAACGGACAGCCGAGTCCAGCTGAAGGGTCCAGCTACACCTCAGTCCTGAGCATGGCCCTAGTCTGCAGCTCCGGCCCCTCTCCAGACACTTCCTGGGGGCTGCCCTCCCCCGACCCCTCCCCAGCCCTGCCCGCTGTCCACAGGGCCACGGTGAAGCCGGTGCTGGTCCTGCTGCCTGTCCTGGGCCTGACTTGGCTGGTCAGCCTGCTGGTGCACCTCAGCCCCGCCTGGGCCTACGCTGCCGTGGGCCTCAATTCCTTCCAGGTACCTCCAGGCCCTGGGCCCTCGGGGACTGGGGCTCCAACATGCAATGGAACTCAGAGTGGGTGGCTGGTTTGTCAGGGAGCTGGGGAGGGAATGACTGCCCCCTCATGGGAGGAGGCACCAACAGGAACCAGGGACATTGTCAACAGAAGGGAGGGTGAGGGCGGGGATGGGAGCAGAACCTCGAATCGAAGAGCAGCACGTCAGTGAGGACTCCGTGGCCCATTTGATAGCTGAGGAAACTGGGGCCCAGAAAGGAGATCGTTAAGGTCCCTTGGCCCTGACACTCAAGGACGAGGCAGAAGTTCCAGCCTCCAGGCTGGCACTAGAGTCACTTTGGGCCTCGGCAAGAAGCCAGGGACGGTGGTGCAGGACTCCAGGGACCTCTCCGCTCAGGGTCTGTGGCCTACCACGGGGTCAGCATGAGCTGCTCCACTGGTGAGGACAGCGGTTTGGAAAAGGATTTGGTTAGGACAATGCTCGACCCACACAAATGAAGCACAAATGGGGAGACCGCAGGCACCCTCCTGGGTGCGGTCGGGTCCTGTGCCCTGAGCCACAGAGGAGGTTGGCCTAGGTCCCTGTCCTCAGGGGGTTTTCAGACCTGTGGAGGTCCTGAACATGGACACAGACAGCTACAGCCCAGGGTTCTGAGTGCTGGGAAGGTGGGTCACCGGGCAGGGTCCTCTCCCTCCACCCTCCCCCTCAGCCTCCCTTGCATCCACCTTCCGGTCATCTGTGCTGCTATTCCCAGCTCTCTCCAGCCCAGGTCCATTTCAAGGCCAACGGCGGAGCAGCCCAGGGCTAGACAAAGGCAAGCTCAGGAAACCAGGTGCAGATTCAGTCCTGGGTCTACACGTCCCCAGAGCAGGGCCTCCTGGGGACCTCCTGCCCTTTCCTTGGAGAAGGAGGGCTGAGGCAGGGACAGCCACTCAGGACGGCGAGGTGCTCTCTCGGAGTCCTGGGCCAGGCTCCTATTTTTATCTCCAAACAAACCTTAGCAATGGAGAAACTGAGACCCCACAAAGTCACTTGCCCAAGGTGTCCTAGTAGGAGGGAGCAGCACTGGGGACAAGTCCAGAGTCCATGTTCTCAACCATCCAGATATTCAGTCTTGAGCACAGTGGGGCCTGGTTTGTTCCCGGAAGAGCTGGAGCGGGGCTGGGGTGGGGAGGGGGTGCCCTGACCCAGTCATTCATCCATGTGGGATTTGTCGAATGCCTACCAGGTGCCAGGCATTGTTCTAGGCACTGGGGATACAGCAGCAAAGGAGGCCGCCGAGCGCCCTGAGCTGGCATGAGTGGAGGGTACACCCATGACCAAGACGAGGGAGGGAGGGAGGTGCTGAAGGAGAGCTGAGGCGGGGCAAGAGGGGTGCACAGGGTGCTGGTCACCCAGGTTCTGTCCCATGTCGTCTGCTCCCCCGGGCCTCGGGGCCTCGGCGCCTTCGCCGGGCAGGTGTGCGAACTGAGAGAGGAAAGCGAGCGGGGACCGCGTGGGGAGAGCGGGGACCGTGCCCAGAGAGGGGCCTGGAGAATGAGGGAAAACTGGGCTTCCGATGCTATTCGCAAAGCAGCACAGCCTCCCGAGACCCGTCTGGCCCTGCGTAGTGGGGAGCACAGGGCAGCGCGGCACCCCCTTCCCCGACACAGACAAGCCCTTCCTCCGCGCGTTGCCCCCCAGGGCTCCGTGCCTGCGAATCCCAGCTCTGCCCGCTTCGCCACGTGACCTTGCCTGGGTCTCTCCACCTGTCACAGAGTGGTGAGGGCAGCAGCGTCCTGTTGCCGTGGTGATGACCCCAGCTCCATCCCCGCCTGTGACCCTCGGGTGGACAGAGCTTCAGCTCTGGAACCAGTGCCACGAGCCGGGCCCTGTCTGCCTCCCTCCCTTCCCCATCGCATTCTTTCCTCTCTCGGTGTCTCATTTCTTTGTCTCTGTCGCTGAATTTCTTCGGATTCTTTCTCTCTCTGGCTCTCTCTGTCACTGTCCCCTCTTCTGCTGATCTCTGAGCCCTGTCATTTTGTCATTTACCCTGCCTCTCCCTCTGAGTGTGACTTCTCCTGCCCCCTCCCCATCAGCCTCAGAAGGTCTGAGGCTCTGTCCCCCACCCCAAGCCTCAGGGTCCCTCTCCAAAAAAAATGGGGAGAATGAATCTATACCACCCCCACCATGCAGCTGCTGTGAGGGTCAAGGAAGACCCCAGCTGGCATGTGGGTGGTGAGGCCTCCCGGTCCTGATGTGTGGACACCCCAGCCACGGCACTGAGTCCGTCACACACAGCACCTCCCAGTCCCATCAGACGGCAAGTCCTGGCCTCGTCCCCACTTTCCAGATGAAGAGACAGAGGTTCAGAGAGGTGAAGGCCACTCAGCTCAGGCACAGTCAGGATGCCCTCACAGGTCTGCGATCCCAAGACCTGACTTAGCCTTGGAGCTTCAGGAAGGTGTACCCCCTCCCACCACCCCCTCTGCAGTGGGGTGAGGCTGTGAAGATGGGCAGTCTGGGGGTGAGCCATGAATGGGCAAGGCTGCCTGGTAGCCAGAGGCTGAAGAGATGGAGTAGGATGAGGAGAGGCCCCTCCTGGTCCTCTCAGCCATAGAAGGCCACAGCTGCCCCTCCCCAGTGCTGGGTGTGTGCTCTTCAGTCTGTCTCTCTGAATGTCTCTGAGTATCTCTGGGTGTGTCTCTGCCCCAGGCCAAGCGGTCAGGTGGAGTGCGGGGAGGGGGTACCAGGCGGTGATGCCCACACACCTGTTGGGTCTGTCCCCAGGGGCCATACATCTTCCTGGTCTACGCCGCCTACAACGGGGAGGTGAGTCTGGGGACACCAGGGGCTGGGGGTTGGGGGTAAGAGGGGCTTACCTGAGGTGGGACTCCATCATCCCCCAGGGCTCCGGGGGGGATACCAGGCCTGACCCTGCCCGCCCCCCACGCCCATTCCCCAGGTCCGGAGCGCCCTGCAGAGGATGGCAGAGAAGAAGGCAGCCGAGGCGTTCATGGTGCGGACGGGCGCTGGGACCGAGGCGCGGGAAGCCCCACCCACGGCCAGGTCCCCACTGCCACAGCCTTCCTTTCAGGCCCGCTCCAGTCCCCAAGGCCAGGCATCCCATCCTCGGCTGTCAGGTCCCTGGGAGGCTGCCTTGACTCCACCTCGAAGACATGTGGCTCTCAGAGGTATGGTCTCACCACCCTCCAGTAGGAGTGCCATCCAGTGCCTCAGTTTCCCCAGTGCTCAGCTAGGGCCATAGCGCATCCTATTAGCCCAGCTGAAAGACAAGGAGCCTGAGGCCTGGGAAATTCTGCAACCATGGGGCTGGGGGATGGCTTAGACACAGCCGGTCCTCTCCCACCACCAGCAAGAGGAAGGCAGAGCTTGCCCGGGGTCACCTTCCCTGGGTATCCATGCGGAGGGCCTTCGGGGGCTCTCGAAGGCAGGTGGGTGGATGAGGTTCGGAGCCTGAGACAGCTTGGGTTGAATGACTTCAAGGCCAGGACAGGAGGTCCAGTCCCAGCTTCTAGTTCACCTGCTGTGCTCCCCTGAGCAAGTTACTCTCCTCTCTGGGCCTTCTGGTTCCTCGTCACTCCCCTGGGGCGGGGAGCGGTAAACCCTTGAATGGATTCTTAGGGTCTTCGATAATGAGGTCCCCACCCAGGGTGGGGGAGCAGAGCGAGAGCATCCTGCCTCGGCCTCCCCAGAGTTCACCTACTCGAGGTTCCCCCCCACCCCAGGGACCCACGGCCCCAGAATTCCCACAACCTTCTCCTCCATTGCACATCCCGAGAGACCGGTAAGGCTGGGCCGGGGCGACCGGGCCCTGCGGAGGGGTAGCGAGTGTGTCCCGCAGGGCTGGGGAATCCACAGAGACTCTAGTGGGGCTGGGGTGGTGGCCTTCCCCTGAGGACTGACCCAAGGGGTCCCTGTTCCTCACTTACCATGCTGAGGGGCGCTGGGAGCAGCTGGGAGGTACTGACTGAACACAGGTGGAATCTGAATGCCAAGGCTACTGGGGTGGGGGCGTCATTGCCAAGGTAGCGGAGGGCCCCCAGGGCAAGGGGGCCGGAGGAGCGTGGGCCCATCCCGCTGACAGACATCCTCTGTCCTCAGGCTGTGGAGCTGACAGCGTTCAAGGCTTCCGGTAGACCTCCCACCTCCAGGGACTTCCCTTTTCCCCTTGGCGCCTGGACACCCCCTCCCCCACTGTACCAGAATATTCCGAAGTGACTTGAGAAGCAACCGCACCCAACCTCCCTCCCACAGTTTAAGGAGCCCTTCCTCTCACTCTGCTCCTTGCTGGTGCCTGGACGTGCTCCATTAAGTTCCCACAGTCTTAAACCGGGGCAGCGCCATGAGGGGCCGGCTTGGCACTGCCCGGGCCTCAAACCGGGTGATCGTTTCCGGCCAGGGCAATGGGCTTGTCAGGGCGGGCTCTGTGCTAAACCCCAGATGTTTGCCGATTCCTTTCATCTGGCCACCTGGGGAAATGGAGGTGCTTTCAACCTCCCACTGTGCAGACGAGGATGCTGAAGCACAGAGAGGCGCCGGGAAGAGCCAGGGTCCCTGGCAGAGCTGGGGTCAGGTCCCCACCCCCGCAGTTGGAGAACCGAGGCGCAGCGGTAGTCACATGGGTATAAGCGTTAGGCACATTTGAACCCAGGTCTGTGTGACCCCAAGTTCCCAGCTCTCAGTCCCATGGAGTCTCAGCTTCCCCTTCTGCAGAATGGGCTGGAGGCGCCCCCTGTGGGCCTGTTGGGGTGGGGCGCAGGCGCCCAGCACACCGGGTGCGTTCCCAGGGGGCCTGAGCTGCCGCTCGGCTCCAGCCTCCGCCGCCGGGCACCCAGCCCTGCCCCCCAATCCCCCACTCCCACCCCCGCAGGCGCAGCGCGTCTGTGGGAACAAGAGCGTGGTAGCGGCGCCTCTGCGCTCAAGCGACAGAGCCTTTGTCTCTGCTGAATGGGTGGGTTGCTAAGACCGCTCGTAGCAACGGAGTCGCTTCCCCTTCTGCCCGCGGCCCGGCCCCACCTTCCTGATGCCCTAGCTCGCCAACCCCACCCCCAGACCTACTCAGGTGACCTGAGCCAGAGGTGTCCCTCACCGTGCCCGCTGCTGCGCTCCTGTAGCCCACGGAGCCCCCGGGGCACTCAGGTGTTCCTGGGATGGAGAAACTGAGGCTCAGGGAGGATGAGGAAGTGTGACTAGGGCACCCAGGCCGGGAGACCCACCCAAGGTCTTACCCTGGTGTCAGTTCCCAGCCCCTTCCCCATCTTGGGGGGTGCAGGGGTCCCCCACCCTGAATCTCTGCCAACTCAGCTTAAGGGTATGCTTTCCTCCCAGGTTTCTAGAGAGAATGCTTGGGGACTCTCCTCCTGGCTCCTCCTGGGGACATCGGAAAAGCCCAATTGGAGGCCCCTGAAGGACACAGCAGCATGAACCACCACCTACTCCCAGCGACCATAGCCTCTCTCTCTTTCTAATGTCACCCCACCCTTCCCTACCCCCATCCCCATTTCCACTAACCCTGCCAGGTCCCACAGCTCTGTCCCCCCAGCTTTCTGCCTGTGGCTGCTCCTCCCCTCTGTCCCTCCCCTCTGTCCATCCCCACCTGCCCTGAAATTCTGACAGCTCTGCAGTGTCTCTCATAATAAACTACTCTGTGACCAGTCTCTCTCTGGGATTACCCTAGCCTGGGACAGGATGCCAGGTTCCCTGGGAGGAGAGAGGAACAAGAGAAGCTGCCACTCGGGCTTTGGGACTTTAGATGGCCCCGGCTTCATCATCAGAGTAGGTACAGCCAACACATCAGCACTTACTATGTACCTGGCTGGTGATGAGTCCTCTGCTGCCTTAGAGCTGCAGGTCTTTGCCTCGGGACTGAGGCCACCATCACCCCATTGTACAGAAGAAGAAACTGAGCAGGCAGGACTGGCTCCAGGTCCGATGACAGTCACGCCGCGGGAGGGCGCAAAAGTCTGGCTGTGTGGCCAGGTCCTGTCACTCCCATTCTGTGACCACAGGCAAGATTCTTCCCTGAGTGTCAATGTCTTCTTGGGTAGAAGGTTGTCAGGGCCGAAGTGAGGAACAGTGATGTGTTAGGGCTTGTGACAGAGTAGGCCCCAAGGCAAGGGCCAGGCGAAGGGGACACCCAGGGACTGGGACTCAGGACACAGAAGCTAACTGTCCTGATGACCTCAGCCTGGCCCAAATGCTGCTGGGGTCAGAGGACAGGGCGCAGCTGAGGAGTGTCAGAACAGCCTCCCTGAGGGAAGCAGGTAGCCACCCCAGACATGGGACACGGGTGGGTGGAGGTGAGTAAGGCTGTGAGTGGAATCTTTGAGACCCAGCAAGACGCAAGCCACATCCAGCTCCTCCATGACCTTAAAGGTTTTCCACCCTGGGCCCTGCCTAGGATGTGTCTGGGACGAAACCTATGGGGGTGGGTGGCATTGACCCACCACACGAGGGCAGGTCTGGGTATTTCATTCTGCGAATGGCGGGCTGCTGAATCTCTTGAAGCCCAGTCCATCATCTGAAGCATGGATATCACACCGAGCTGAGCTGGGTGGGGCACTTCGTGGTCCCTACTGCCTGCATTTGCAGAGTCCTCTGCCTCCTTCTCCTCATCTCCAGGGGGCTCCTGCCTCCCCACCAAACTAACCTGCTCCATATCCTTCCCCCCCAAACACACATCCTTTATTCTCCAACAAAAATAACTCATCTTGGGTCCCCAAACACCACTGGCTGACACCCCTCCATCCTTTTGCTCATACTGTTCCCTCTACCTGGACTGCCCCCCACAGTTGTAAACTCCTAGAAGTTGTTCGAGGATGACAGTTGGGATGACACCTCTTCTGTGAAGACTTCCTGTCCCCCCAGGAGCAAATCCGGTCACTGCTCACCTTGTCTGGCTCGGTCACGTTGGATTATGATCTGATTAAGATCGTCTCCTCCTACACTTTGGACATTCCCCAGAGACAGAAGCCAGGGCTTCACTGCTGAAGGTGCCAAGAGGGAAAGGGACACTTTTTTCCTTGCATAAAAGCCACTGCCAAGCCATGTGCCGAGGGCTACATGGCCCTAGAGGGGGTGCCTTTTTCTAATTGGCACAGAGGATCAGGATGGCCCTGGTGATAAAAAAAGGTCGGTCAAGGCGGGTCAGGAGGTTTGCACGATGGCTCTGCCCCTTCTCGGTGTGTGACCTTGGACGTGCCACTTCACCCCTCTGTACCTCAGTTTCCTCATCATAACCGAGGCTGCAGAGAACAGATGGGACAAGCCGGACAGGACAGGCGAAGCCCTGGGAAGGCATCTGGAGCAGAGGAAGCGTCCTCAGAGGTTGGCTGTGCTCGCTGCTGCCACCAAGTGGTCGGGGAAGGGGAGGCAAGGGAATCAGTGAGAGGGCCAGGCCAGGGGCCTGTGGCTGGCCACCAGATGGACAGAGAGGACTGGGCCAGTCAAGTCAGGTGGACCCAGGTTTGAATCTAACCCTGCAGATCACTGACTGAAGGGCAGGTGCCAAGTGCCTCTCTTAGATTATAACTCCTGCCTCACTGGGCCACGGTAAGGACAGCGAGATGAGGAATGACACACAGTAGGTGCTCGTTAAATGATTGCTCCTTTCCGCCCAAGATGGCAGCTGAGCTGCACAGCCAGGGTGGAACTGAGTCTGAGGCCTCAGAAGGCCTGTGCATCTCCCAGGCCTCCTGGGTATGGAAAGGTCCCAAAGATGAGGCAGGGCCCCAAGGCCCCTCAACGGTGCCTGCTGGCAGCACACCTCATCCTGTCTCTTGAACCAGAGGTCATCTGAGTGTCGCCTCCATCCCAATCAGAGCACTGCTTTACCCTAGGCCACCCAAACCCAAGGAAGAGGTTCTACTTTGGCCCCAGAATGCAAACAGCCAAAGGTAGCTGGAAACTAACTGCAAAATTTATTCCAGGGCTGCAGGGGCTGGGAGATTCGTAAGAGCACTTCTCGTTCGGGGCTGTGGGTCTCCGGCCTTGGCAGGGGCACACACCTCGGTGGGCAGGGGCAGGGGCTGAGACAGGGTAGTGGAAGGCAGGGGGGCAGGGATGCCCAGTTATCTCCAACTGGGCAGGCTCAGCATAAGCTGCAACGGCAGGGTGAAAGCAGGAAAGGCAGTGGATGCCCAGCCCAGGGGCGGAGGGCAGCTGAGGCCTCTCCCTGGTGCCTGGCCCTGTAGAATGTCTTTCAGGACGAAGGGCAGGAGACCAGGGAGTTGAGGCCCAGCTTCAAGGGTTTGCAGCAAGGGACCCAACGGGACAGGGCCAATGAGGGAAGAGTTGTCAGCAGTGTCCCTGATCTGGAGAACGCTCTCCCCAAGGTCCCCCATATTCCCACCCACAGAGACTCTGAGCCCCGCACAGGGCATCATCCTGTTCACTGAGTGGTGTGGGCGGGGGGCAAGCCAGAGCTCTTCTCTGGACTGGAATGGGGGCTCAGAAATAGACCCAGCACCACCAATGGAGTACTTGGTATGAGGGTGTTTGGGAAGAAACCATGGGCTGTGTTTGGTGCTAATCCCCAAACTCCAGCCTCAGTCCCCAAATCTGTCCCCTACCGCCCACATACACACCTTTTAAGGACTATCTAGATTAAGAAACAAAACAAAACAAAAACCTCTTGACTACAGCCTTGCCGATAAATACCAGCATGGGCTGGCCAAGTGTAGGTGGGGTTAGAATGTCGATTGCGTCAAACTTTTCTGGTTGGAGAGAGATAGAAAGATGATTGTAGCAAAATTCTTTTCAGATAATGTGTCAAAGTTCTCGCCTGCAGAAGTCAAATGGGGCAGAGGGCTAAGGAGGAAGTCTCTTTGTCCTCATCATTCTCCCAGTGTCCTCTAGGGCCTAACAGTCCCTGTTCAATTTTGCAAACTCAGTTATCCCTAGTTTACAAAACTGAGGACCTCCCTCCTGGTCCCTCTGAAGCGGATCTCCAGAGTTGATGCTCACTCAACCTCTTTCTGCTTCTGTATCCAGTAGAGGGGGAAGGGATGACCTCTGACCCAAGGGACATCAAGGTCCACCAGGGATTCCTGTACCTCCCCCCTGGACCTGTGCTCCGGACTCCAGGACAGACAGCTGGGAGCTGGGAGCAGGAAGAGGGGAAGGGGGTGGTTAGCAGCCACCTCCTTGGGGCACACTGACTGGCAGGCAAATGCCAGTGGCTAGTGAGGACCACCCCGCCTCAGCCAGGCCCTGCCCGCCTGCACCCACTTCCCAAACACGGGGCTTCAGAGAGCTCAGGGGAGCAGCCTACACGATGGGGCTCCTGGGTCGGCATAATAAAATAAACCATCTAGAGGGCCGCAGGGTGGCTGCAACCCCTCCCCCAGCCCGGGTCCCAGCCCCACCCAGCCCAGATCAAGTCTGCTTGGCCTGCAGCATCTCAATGAGCAGGTTGTTGCGGGGCATCTCGTTGCCCAGGTGCTTGTGGTACAGGTATTCCTTGGCCTGCATGCTCAGCGCCCTCACCTCCACCAGGCACAGCAGCAGCTGCTGGAACTTGTCCCCGCAGTGCGGGTAGTGGCACAGAGTGTAATCAAGCAGGGCAGCATTGGCCTTCTCCTGAGCGTCCTTCACCAGGCTGTGGTTATTCAGGAACTTCACATCTGCAAAGGGAGAGCTCGATCACCATCGCCCGCCCATCACCTCATCAGCCGTCACCAGTGTCACCAACACGGCCCCCAGCGACCACGCAACCACCGTCTCCCCGTCACCACCATATCGCCGTCACCACCACGGTCGAGGAACATGGCCACCATCATCAGTCACCAATACTGACATGTTTTCCCCAAACATGGCCACTGCGGCCGTCATCAAGCTCACCTCAACCATTCCTGTCGCCACCATCATCGCCATCACCTTCACCGCCACCATCGGCAGTCACCAACACCAACCTCCCTGTGGTTATCACGAACACAGCCACCAGCACCATCAACCATCCAACCGCAGTCACCTGTCCCCATCAGTACCGTCATCACCGCAGTGGTCCCAATGAACACCTCCATCATCACCGAGCCCATCGCCAACCTCGCCATGTGTAACCCTGGCCATGTTTTTTAACCTCTCAGTCTGTAAAATGAGGGTGACAATAGTGCCTGCTTCACAAGATCGTCAAGAGAGTTCAGTGCTCAGAACAGTGTCCGGCACCTGTTAAGGCCCAATTCGTTACCATATATTTCACCACGGCCACGATTGACACCATCCCCATCCACACTGTCAAAACCATCCTGTCGCCATCATCCCCATGGTGGTCACTATCGGCACCACCACCTGCCACAATCATCACTGTCCCCATCACCAGAAATGCACACTGTGAGTGGAAGGGCCCCTTCTCACACCTGTGAGGCGCATGCACTGCTGTGGCCCCATTCTAGAGAGCGACACGCACTCCGACCAATCAAGAGGCTGCAGTACCACAAAGGGATTCTCCCATGAGGCCATGGGAGACTGTAGATGTTCACCACAGCAGTATTCGCGATGATGGGGAGGTGGCCTGGATGGCCACGTGGTAGCTGCATCCCCAGTGAGCAGATATAACACACAGAGCAATGATGGGTCTTTAAAAGCGTGAGGCTGAGTGGGAAAAAACAAAACAAAACAAAACAAAAAAGATAAACCCAGAACGAGGTCTAAAAGGCAAAGATCTCTACATAGTTAAAACGCTAGTACACGGAGCAGGCTTGTTATGTAAGAGCAGGGACAAACGGGATCCGAGTCACACACAAAGGAGCAGTTGCCTATGGGAGGGAGAGCGGGGTGGGTGGCTCCACGTGAACCAATGATTCTTGGTGCCATGAACGGAGAAGCGTGATCAACGCACCCTCTACACCCGAGGTCCGGTGAAGAGACAAAAAACAAAATGTCTTTGGAGTGAGATGGATGGGGGTTCAAATCCCAGCCCACTGTGTAGGAGGCCTGTGCCTGCTCGCATGTGACCGGAAAGACCTTCCTCCTCTCTGAAAGGGGCTGCACCCACCTTGCAGGGGCAAGAGCATGGGTGCAGGGGCCGGTGCACGTGCCTGGCCCCCAGGGGTGCCCATAGAGGGTCAGCTTCTTGGCACATGAGTCTTCGTCTCAGCTTGCAGGCCTCAAGCTGGAGCTGAAGGATCTCCAGCTAGTGCCCTGCCTGGAGGCTGAGGGCCAGCAGGAAGCCGCAGAACTGGTCCCCCATCCCCAAATCCCAGCCCGGCCTTGTCTGGGATTGTGGTGTAGGGTGGCCCAGAAAATGGCCATTGATTTGGGTCCCCTCCGCCCCCCTCGCCCCCAGCCCTGCTGCCGCAGGGGAGTCGGGAGCCCAGCATGTGCAGCCTGTGGCCCTTCTAATCCCTCTTAACACCCACTGCGCCGGGAAAGCTCGATGCTCCTGGCAACCCTGATCCCCAGCCGCCCCCGGTGCGCCTGCGGAGGCCAGTGATGTCCAAAGGCGGATTTAGGGAAACCCAAGCCGGGCCGGGGCGTGCGGCAGGACCTGGCCCCGACCTCCACCCTCACTCCCAGTGCCGCCTCCCTCCTTCCAGAAGCCCAGATCATCTTCTTCCTCACCTCCATGGATCGCCATTAGCCCATAAGGCACCTGGGCACCCATTAGAAAGAAGTGCCCCCCTTCTCCACAGAAAGACAGCTTGATGAGGGCCAGGCAAGCTGATCTCAGCCCCTTCTGTCCCCTGCCTGGGTGCCTTCCTGCAGTGACCAACCTGCCCAACTGTACAGAGCAGCCCTGCTCCTTAGCCTGGTCGGCCCCGGACACACTCAAAGGTCATGGGAAGTCCCTGCCACCTAGCTCCATCCCTACCCCAACCTCTTTCCATACTCTCAATACTCTCCCCTCTGCCTTCACCTCCACCCCCGCCCCACCCACCACCATCCCTGGAGCTGGCAATTCTCCTGACATTATCTTCTGACAAGTCACGATAGGAGGCTGAGGGTCCAGAAAAGGGGAGGGGCCGGCTCAAGGCCACACAGCAGTAAAGGGGCCCGGAGGAAAGAACTGGGGGTGAGGGAAGCCTGGCCGGGATGCTGCAGTGGAGGCCGGAATGAGAGGGGGCTGGGGGCCCGAGCCTCGGCTTTACCCGGATTTACTGTTCTCTGCAGCACCAGACCAGGGACAGCGGGCGGAGTACAGGGGGTGGGCGCAGAACGGACAGTGCTCAGGGACAGCTCCCCTCCTAGCAGTCCCATGGGTCCCACAGCTCTCTGCAGACCGGAGACCCCCACTGTCCCCACGAGGTGGGCTACAGGCCTGGGGAGGGAAGCACAGTCACTAGTTAAGCCCCAACAACCACAGTACAAGTGGACCCAGTTTCCTGGGCGCCGGCCAGACACCTCGCCTCCAGCTCTGTTAATCCCCGCAGGTACCCGGGGAGGCAGGGAGGAGCATACCCCGATGCGGAGTGCCTGGAACACACAACAGATGCCAGAGTTCAGGTTCAAACCCAGGTGTCTCTGGCTCCAAAGCTCTATGGGCAAGCAGGGGTGGGGTCAAGATCGGACATCGGTTCCTGGGAGACTGGACACCGTAACATTACATTTCATGCAATCCAGGAGTCCCACCCAAGGGCCCATCTTGGGGCCCTAGGTTTCGCCGGAGAGGCTACGCTGGACTCCAGACTCAATTTCATCTTCATCTTGGAGACCATTGTCAAGTCCCACCCCTTCCCCCAGCCTCTCTGTGAGCCCGTCTAAAGGGACTGTGCAAGACCGTGGGATAACAGATGTGACAGAGCCAACATCACACAGACGCCGTGCCCTTCTTCCTTCAGACGCAGGGAGGGCTCACACAAACCTGGAGGTGCCCCCTTCCTGTGTCAGGGGTTCAAATCCCAGCTCCACCACCAGCTGGGTGACCTTAGGCAAGTCCCTTCCCCTCTCAGAGCCTCAGTTTCCTGTGATCTGCAAAATGGGGGTAAATCCATCTGTCAGGGCACCCAAGAACTGGACCCAATCTGTGCCCAGCGCTGGGCCTTGAGCCGTCACAGGTTGAAGATGGGCACCTTCGAGAAAAGCCTGCGTGCACCCCCAAGCCCGCTCCGCTCCCAGCAATCCCAGAGGTGGGAGATGGGAGGGGGCTGGGAGACAGCACCCCCCACCCCCACGCCCCAGAGAGCAGCCTGCTAGCTCTGCGGAGCTGGGGGCCCCCAGGTTCTCAGAAAAGCCCCCTTTTCACGGTTTAATTGAATATTTGAATAATCTTTTCATTCCAGCGAGGCATAAAGAATGTTGTCCCAATAGCGGTGACTCAGGCAGGCGCCCCCGCGCACAATGGCTCCTGGAGTGGGGCTGCTATTCAGGCCGCCTTTTGTTGGCGAGGAGCAGTGGGTAAATTGCAAACGCTTAAGGGAATGCTGCTGCCGCAGCCTCAATGGAAGTCAGGAAATCGAATGTTAGGTCAATCCATTAAGCTTCGATTAAGTCCTCTGCAGAACAATGCCAGCCGGGCCCATCTTCATAAACACCGTGATTGCCAGGAGAGAGGCACTAATTTTAATTAAACCTCCTTACCTGCCTCCCCGCCTGCCTGAGACGGCTATTTAGACACCAAATGGCACCCTTCTGCGGAGGCAGGCGAGAAGGAGGCGCTGAGTGGGCTGGAGGGCAGTCGGGTGGGTGGCTTAGGGTAGGGGGAAGAGTGGGGAGACAGGCATCATAGGGGTTCAGGTTGTCCAGCCCAGGGAGGCACTGCCCCAACGGTGACGTGTCCAGCATGCCAGCCGGAGGTCAACGGGCAAGCGGTTGTCCCTCTCTGGCCCCAGTTCCCTTGGGGACCCAGGTCATGAGAGGCGCTCCCTCTCCCACCTTCCAGACTCAGCAGATCTTCCCTCTCATCTCGCCCAAATTCGTCCACTTCAGCCCGGTCCCAGGTCTAGCCCCTCGCAGGGCTGTGGGCTGCCACCTGCCATCCTCTTCCCATGCTGCAGCTGGGAGCGCCTTGCTACGTACGACACCAATCCGCCCATGCTGCTCCCTGCGGGAAATCCTTCCGAAGGGAAGGGGTAAGGTGCTTGGCCTGGCACAGCTCAGCAGCCCCCTCTCCACCCGCCCCCTGCCCCACGGCCACGCGGACCTTCAGGATTCCCCACACCTCTGCACGAGCTGTCCCTTCGGTCTGGAATGCCCTTGCTGCTGCTTGCTTTGTTTCACCCGGAACACTCCTACCTGTACCATAAGGCCCAACTCAGAGGCCCCTCCTCCAAGAAGCCTTCCCTGATATCCTAGGTGTGGTTGATTTCTCTTCGTTGGCTCAACCCTGATGACCCTGGACGGCCCAGGCTCTTCTCCTAAGCTGGAACCTCTCAGCCGATGGTGTCCGTGGCTCACTTGACCTCCTCTCTCATTGCTCTCCCATGAGCCCAGGCAGGCCCAGGTGCCAGCGCCTTCTCCTGCCCTCACGGCCCCAACCTCACCGGGATTTCTGGCTGGCTAGGCCAGGCACTCCCCCACCACCCACCCACCTCAGTCCCCAAAGGCCAGGCACTGTACAAGACACAAAGCGTGCAATAGAGATGGAGACCGAGTCATTCATTCATGCATTCATTCATTCACTCTATTCATTAACTTGTTCATTTGCTCATTAACTTAATAATGGTGGTTATAATGTGTTGTGATACTAACACATATTCTGAGGTCCAGGCCAAGCGCTGAGCACTTTGGGGAATTCTCTCATTAAATCCTCGTAGCAAGTTAAGGATTCTTATTATGGTCATTTTACGGATGTGGCACAGAGGCCCAGAGAATGGAGTGACTTGCTCAAGGCCACACAGCCAGAGAGAGAGTCCAGATATAGAATCCAGGTGGCCCGTCCCTAGTCCCTATTCCCACTCGCTGCTCCACCCTGCCTGGCATGGGTGCACACCCGTGTGCATACGTGTGCACACACTCTCACTCCTCCGTCCTGCAGCCAAGCACTGAGCTCTCAGGCCCCAGCGACCTCCCCTGGGAAACAGGATGAAGGTCAGCATGAAGCGGGCAGGCACTCGTGGGCACGGCCCTCACTCGGCCCAGGAGAAGAGGGCTGGGCTCAGCCGTGCTGTCCTCTGTACGCTCCACAGGAGGACAAGTCCAACACTGATCACCTGGTAGAGGCCACAGCTGAGCTGGGGCTGCGCCTCACGTCCCCTGTACCTGGGGCTTTGGTGGGAAAAGAGCTGAGGGCCACAGGGCTTGGGCCTCAGGTCCCACCCAGGTAGTCTGCGAAGCCAAGACATTGTCCCTGTTCCGCAGGGGGTGCCCAAGGATAGGTGGAGCCCTAGCCAAGAGGCCTGGTGGCTGGCAGTCCACTCCCCACCCTCCCCTCCCCAGGGACCTCCCTGGAGGCCTCGTGACGGCAGTCTGGTCAAGAACTATCACCTCACAAACCACCCGGACTGCAACAGATCCCACACTGCAATTCCATGTGCCCAAACACCACGCATCCCTCCAAAGCCCTCACGTCTCCACTTCTCCCCAGCCACTCCCCAATGACACACGGATTCTTCACTTACCGTGACACATAAAAACCCACAAGCCTGTAAAAGTTCACAGTCTGCACACGTGTGAAAACAAAGATACAAACACAAAGGCACGAACACACGCCTGACGCCTGGATTCCCCATATCCCAACCACAGCCACCCACGGCTTCTGCTGAGCAGGTCCCAAGTCCAGCAGCTCTCAGATGAGACTGGGAGGAAGGAAGGGGCTCCTGCAGCGGGAGACAGCCTGGCCTGGGCCCCTGAAGCTCCTCTGCAGGCCTCAGGCCACGGCCCCTAACTGGTTGCCTAAGATTGGGCCCCCACCCCCCACCACGGTTGTCCCCTACCTACCACTGCAGCTGTGCAGATAAACCCTCCAGCTACCAGCCTGTTGAGTCAGAAGACCCAGCCCAGGCACCCAGGCCCATGGCCACGGCCAGAGCACCGGGCTTCCCACGGTCAACACTTCACTAATCATGCCCTCCCAGCCCACTTCTTCCCCTCCGCTTCTGCCTCCCTCCACTCGAACCCTTGCCAGACTGTGGCTGTGATGCCATCTGCCACAAAGATGATGTCTCAGTCCTGCCCCCTCCTCAGGTGACAAGGCATTTGTGACCCTCTGTTCCAACCTCCCACCCCATCTATTCCTCCGCTAAAGGATTTATCCCCCCAGCAAACTTGTACTTATCCTCCAAGGCCCTGCTCAGATGTTCCTCCTCCAGGAAGCCCTCCAGGCAGTGGCCTTGCTCCCCACCCTGGGTTCCCCATCTCTCTGTCCCAGCCCTGATGGTGCTGGCAGGAGGACTCTCCCAGATTGGGAGACACCTGAGAGCAAGGAACACCTCTATGTTCATGTGTCACTAGGCACAGGGAGGGAGGGCACTGAAGATGGCTTTTCGGGTGAAGGGCAGGAGGTGGCCAGCCTGGCGAGGGCCCAGAAGAAGGGTGGAGACTGGACCGGCGCAGGCTGCGTGGGTCGGGACGTCAGTGGGAGGGAGACACCAGAGCCTCGGGGAGCGGGGCGAGCGGGGGGCCTGGGCTCGCCCTCTGCCCGCTGCCGGCTGTGTTTCTGTTTTTAGCGCTTGCTGCGATCTTCCAGGCCAAAACGTTTCACTAACCTGTCTACTAACATATGTATTTTACTAATCATTTTATGCTCATTGTCTTTCTCCCCAAGAGAAGCTCAGCTCCCTGAAGATAGAGATTTGGGTCTTGTTTGTATTCCCAGTATCTTGCACAGGGCACTTGCTCAGCAGATGTTTGAAGGATGGATGGATGGATGGATGATGGATGGATGGATGGATGAGTGAGTGAGTGAGTGGATGAGTGGATGGGCAAAGGGGTCTGGGCCCCATAGAGCTCAGAGTCAGAATCTGGACCTCCTCCAGAGCAAGGAATTGGGAAAAACAGGGACCCCAGGAGGGGAGCCAGGGAGCAGAAGCTCCTGAAATCGCTCAGGCACCTTCTGGAGGTGGCACGGGCCCTTTTCTTGGGCTTTCAGCCAGGAATTCACCAAATTCTCAGAAAGGGGGTCTTTGTTCCATAAAGAGAAAGTCTTAGACATTATCTTGGCCCTCTGGACTTTCAAACAAAAAAACTGAGGCCCAGAGAGGAAGCAAGTCCCATGTTAAGCACCAGCTCCCCTCACACCCTTATTCGCTGAGGGAAGGGGTGCTTGCCCCGCCGAGGCTCCAGTGCATAGCCCCATCTTGGGGGTCTCAATGCCAGCCTGGCCATCTACCTGCCCCCTTAGCACGCCCGGCCGGGCCAGGCCCTGCTCAGCCCACTCACCGAGGCTGAAGAGGATGAGGAACTTGAGGCAGACGAACTCCTGGCGGTCCAGCTGCAGTGCGTGTAGCTGCAGCACCAGCTCCTGTGCCCGCAGCACCAGGCCGTGCAGCAGAGAGCCAGCCTGGGCGGCCACCGTGGTCAGCTCCACCTGGGAGGACAGACGACTGGGGTCAGGGGTTGGGAGTCAGGGGCACGGGGCAGGAGCTCTAACCAGGGACCGGGGGAGGGCATGGACGGGAAGCACCAGTCAGAGGCTGGGCATCGGTGTGTCCAGACCTGGAGCTGAGCCAGGTGGGGGCAGCAGCTCCTCAGGCCCCAGGAACCCTCCTAGCCCTGATACCCAGGGCCCAGGCTTCTCAGCCTTCTTCAAACTGCCGGCCCAGAGCTGAGGGCCCCTGTGGCAGCAGAGCCAACCCCATGCGGGTGGGTGCAGAGGGAGCATTGAAGGGTCCTTCACACACAAAGAGCTGCTGCCAGGCCCAGTGGTACAAGATGCTTTCGTGTTTTGTATGGCGTCTGCTGCAAATACCACGTCGTGCTGGGTGTGGGGGCAGGTGCAGGGAAGGTCTGCCTGGGCACACGTGGATATGGCCACAAACGCCCACACCTGGACATCTGGGCTGCGGATGTGGCCACATTCACACGCGTGCATGGACACACTCACAGCATCGTCCGTCCACTTCATGAAGTGAACATACACACACACCCTTGAACAGTCACATCACTGGGCAGCACAGACAGACACACGCCCATGTATGTGTTCCCACTGACATGGCAACAAGCATATCTCGACAACCACACGTTTATGTGCGTAGAGATATTTGCACAATAAAATACAGGCAAACACACACACACACACACACACACACACACACACACAGAACATTCCCATGGCCTCAGAGACTCTGCCGGGCACGTGGACACAGGCTAACACACACACACTCATACCTCAGACTCTTCGTTTGTATTCACGGGTGGCCTCAATGTCACACCCTTGAGACCAACAGTCCCTGGACCCTGAATGGCTTGAGACACCCAGGGTGAGAACGGAGGATGAGGACAGAAGGACAGAGGTCCTGGGATGGAGGCGGGGGGCGGGAAGCAGGGCCTCAGTCTCCCACCCCCACCCCAGAGCACCTGTGAAGCCCACTTCTCCTAAATACCCCCTGGGAGTGATGTCCCTCCCTGCACGGCTGGACCTGGGCATCCCCCTCCCTCCTTCCCTCCATTTCCCCTACATCTCCTCTGACCAGCTGGGGTCCTCCTCCTTGAACGGTGCCCCCAAGGTCCCCAACATTCTGAGCTGTGGGGTGGACGCCTCGCTTCCTGCTCACCTCCCATCTGGTCCCCCGTCGTGTGCCTCCCCAAACCTGGCCATGTCCTTCCGCACGGGAACCCTCTTGTTGCTCCCTGCCCCGTTTCCGGAATGTCTTTGCCCTGGGCTCCCATCCTGGTGCCTCTAAGTCTCTGATCTGAGCTCTTTGGGGCCCAGACCCCTCCGCCCATTCATTCATTCATTCATTCATCCAGGATTTAGGGCCTGCAAGGTCTTGTCCAACCTAGTACCTAGCAACCTCTCCAGCCTATGGCTTATCTTATCCCACCTACCCCCGGGCCCCCAAAACCCACAGTCTAGCACGCCAGTGGCTCCTGGTGGCTCAGGAGTCCTAAACATCCCTCTCTGGGCCTCTGCGCATGCTATCTCCTCTGCCTGTGGTGGAATTGGGGGCTGTGCGCCAACACCTTTCACTACCTGCCCGACCCCCATTCTACTCTCAAGATCCAGTGCCACCGTCACCTCCTCCAAGAGCCTCCCCAGAACAGGGTTCCTAGGGGCTGCCTCCTCTCAAGGCCATGGCCAGGGCTGATATTCCCGTAAACATTCCATGCACTTGGGGAAAGGGCTGATATTCAGGGTGCCCAGGGCCAGCCCTGCAGAGGCCTGGGACCTCTCCTGCGCCCAGAATTCTGGAAGTGCACAGTGGGGGTGGGACAGGGCACAGCAGGGTCCGGTCACCTCCTGCCCGGTGACCAGCAGGATGCTGCCCTCCTTGCCGTGTTGGATCTGGCGGTAGATGTGGTCGAACACCAGCAGCTCACTCCAGCAGTTCTGCAGCAGTGTCATCTGGTCAGCCACCTGCAAGGAAGAGGCACGGCGGGGTCCAGCAGGGTCCAGCCAGGGACCTTCCTCCTACCCATTTTCCTCCCAACGCTCAGTTCCGAGGCTCGGCTGGGTATGTGGCCTGGACGAGCTGCTTAACCTCTCCGTGCTCAGTCTGCCCATCTCTAGTTCTTCGAAGCGTGGCGGGGGGTCTAACAAAATAATAAGAGGGTCTAGCAGACGTGCTCGGGACTCAGATGGGCCTGGCTTCAGGCCCCAGCTCTGCCTCTTAACTAGTTGCATGACCTCAAGCAGGTTCTATAACCTTTCCAGGCCTCAGTTTCCTCATCTGTAGAGTGGGCGAAGTATTAAAAGGTAGCCTGGCAACACAAGCACTCAATAAATGTCACTGCACAATATCCATGGGAGAGCCCTGTGAAGGACTCCTTAGAATGATTACTTTTATGTGCCCATTTTGCCTGTGGTCACATCTCTAACAGCCCTGTGAGGTGGGTCGAGTGGTTTTCCGGATCTATGGAGAGACGATACTGAGCCCAGAGATGTTAAGTAACTTGCCCAAGGTCACACAGCTTGGGCAAGTTACTCGACACGCAGAGCCGCCAGGCTCAGGACTCCCTGGGCTGGCCTGTGGGCCTGTGGGCCAGCCCAAGGAGTGAGCCGGTGGGTGGCAGCAGTCTGATGTCTGAAGCGGGATCAGAACAGTGACAGAGAGTAGATTCTGAACACCGAGGCTGCAGTCGGGGCCCTCGGTGCACGGGCAGGACTGCCCTGGGCAGGCGTCCTTCCTCTCTGGACACCCCTAACAATGGCGAGTGGGACTCAGAAGCGTGGGATGCCAGGGCCAGAAGCACCCCGAGGGGTGCAAGCCCTGACCTAAACTCTTGTTTTTCAGATGAAGAATCTGCCACTCGGAGAGGGCGAGGGACCTTCCTGGGATCACAGTGGGAGAGCTGGGCTAGGGCCACGGTTGGCATTCTCAGCCCACAGCTCCCCGCAGTGACAAATACTAAGCCCTCCTAGGTGTTCCGTGCCGCTGGGCCCTGCGGGTCATCCTAGGAAGACACGGTGCAGACTCCAGTTCCTCTCAGCCTCTGCGGCTCATCAGTCAGCCACCATGTACCCAGCAGGTACCTCCCGGTCACAGTGACCCAGGCACCTTCCTGGCCCCTGCCCTGGGGCAAACCATGATAGCAAACAGCCATTGCACTGCAGCTCCACAGCCCTGTGAGGTAGGTCGAGTGGTTATCTGGTTCTATGGAGAGACGATACTGCACCCAGAGATGTCAAGTAACTTGCCCAGGGTCACACAGCTCTGTCTGGCTCCAGATGCATGTTCTTAGGCACTGGGTGTGAAATAAGACCCACCCTTGCCGCCCGGGAGTGCATGGCGCACTCTTCACCGCCCCGATGAAGCCCCCGCCGACCCTTCCTCCCTCCTTAGCGCCCTCACCATCCTTTGCACGTGGCACCTGCAACGTCTGACGGCATTTATTCATGCTTCTGCCTTCCCCAGCATCTGTGAGGTCTGGGAGGGCAGAACTGGGTCCCCAGAGGAGGGGTTAGTGAGCAGTGGATGAATGAATATGCTCCCCAATGTGCACAGAGAGCACAGAGGAACCACGCCCAATCCGAAGGCCAGAGAGGTCCAGGCAGACCCTGGCCTGAGAGCAACTGGCCCAGGCCTAACGAGTGGCTCCCTCTTCTGGGGGGTAGAAGCCCCCCACCCTCCTTCGTCTCCTGGTGGTGGCCCTAGGGCCTGTCCTCAGGCAGATGGAGGGAGAGAAACAGTGGACGAAGAGCTAAGCGAGTAGCTGCACGCGCAATCAGGCCTCCTCCAGGCCTCTCCTGCAGCCCCTTCTCCAGCCCACACGACGGAGGACAGGAGCGGGGGGTCAGTCTCTAGCCCGCTCTGAGTCGCCAGCCTCATGTCCTCCCTTTCCTCCCCTGACCTCCGTGTCAAGAACCCATACCTCTCCCTGCTCTCCAACAGAAGCTTCTTTCTAGAGCCCATCACGGCCAGAACAGGAACCCAGGCAGGGGGACCCCAGGCTCGGCCGCAGTCAGCCTGGACTGGAGGGGCCGGGAGAGACTGAGAACCGGGCAAGGCAGAATCACAGCCGTGTCTCCTTATCTCGGCTGATCTCTCCTCCGGAAGAACCCAGAGAGCTGGCAGGAGGCCTCTGTACCACAGTCCCCAAGGAGGGAGGCAAGGCTCAGTGAGTGCCTGTGACTGGCCCCAGCTCCAACATGGCCAAGACTCCTCACCCCTGCCCCAACGACACTCTGCCCATATTCCAGATAAGGGAACAGAGGCTCATCTCAGGTAAGACACAGGGAGCTGGGCTCTGCCCGGATGCCCCCAACTGGGCCAGTCATGGGGTGGGGGGTGTGCTGGGCACTGCCTGAGGCCCAAGTAGGAGGGGACTGGCCGCAGAGTCACACTGGCCCACCTTGGGCAACCCAGATGGAGGCAGAGCGGGAGGGAGGATGTGCGAGTCCAGTCTCTACCCCCCACCCATGGGGGCCCTTGGGAGCAGACATCCTTGTGCCCAGATTGAAGGAACAGGGGGTGGGGAGATGGGAGAGTGAAAGATAAGGGGAAGAATTAGGAGATAAGCGGGCTAAGCCTCGGGGAGAAAGCAGCAGGGGTCACAGTGACCCGGCTGGCCAAGCCCTGGGAGCAGACTCTGTACCCAGACCTCAGGCCCCAGGAGTGGGGGTGGCCCTGCCCAGTGGGGCTGATTGGGACAGAGGGGCAGAGAGCCACAACACGGTGGCCGAGCTCTGGCACCCAGGGGCCTTTGTCCGATTTCCAGTTCAGCCACAAACCCTTCTCTGCCCTAATTTCCCATTCTGAGAAGTGGGAAAGATAAATCCTACCTCTTTCAGTTAGAGAAAACATGGACACACAGCAACGTCAGCTGCGAAGGGCTCTGTGGACCACGGCCGGCTCTCCTGGGGACGATGCCCCAGCCCGCATTCCCACCCCGCCCCCAGCCAAGGGATCTTTCCGGCTCGATTTCTCACTCACTCTTCCCCTAAACGAACAGATGGACACATAAAGACAGCAAACTCCACAACACTCCCCATACAGATGAGCACACATGTGTACACACACACACACACACACACACACACACACACAAACACAAACACATGTACGCGCTTCTCTTTTTAAAAGAAAACCAGAGGGCTGTAGCTGCCAGCCCCTCTCCACAGGAAAGCAGGTGGCTAAGAGGCTCACTTAACCACAGAGGGTTGGTTTCACCTTCCATAAGTTTCTCCCTAAGCATAAGATTCCTCTTCCATCCCCAGGCCTCCCTGCCGCCCTGGGAACAAGGACATTTGCAGTCCCAGTGCTGGGGTCCCTCATCGCCTGGCCTCTCTGCCCGGCCCACCAGCCATCCACCCCTTCTGCCGTCTGCCACAAATCTTCCTGGAGCCTTGACACTTTGCAGCCTGCCTCAGAGACAGGGTATTTATGGGTGCAGAGCTGACCTCCCTCCCGGCAGGCCCCCCTCCGAGCCCCCTGGGGTCTGATCAGTCTGGCGGCCGAAGGCCAGCGGGCTCTGTAATTCTCCAGGGGCTGACATGCCACGGGCCAGCCACGGTGCTCTCCTGGCCGAGTAGTCAGCGGGCTCGTCGTTTGTCAGCCCAGGACTGACAGAGTTACTGCCGCTTAAATGAAACCATATATCTGAGCAGTTAAGTCCGCTGCTAACGGGGGGCCTCAGAGCGGGACGTTGAGGGTGAACTGATGTCAAGATGGGTCATTAGGCACTCTTGGCCCCTGCCTCCCCCTCCTTGATTCCTATCTTGCATCCTCCCAGCCTGTCCTTCACGGGGACTGTCCAAACAGGCTGGCTGTCTGGGCCTACACACTGCCCCCAACTGAGCAGCAAGGTACAGGTGAGTTTTCACTACCTGGCAGGTACGTGGTTACTTTCTAAGCCCAGGGTGAGGGGGGCACCTTCTCCCAGAGCTCTAGTGTGCTCAGAGGAGCATGGACACCGTGTATCTTTTCTCGCTCTTCCTAGCCAGGCCCGTATCTACCTGCAAGTGTAAATTCAAGTGTGTAGCAGCAGAAAAGACAGGAAGGAAGGGAGCTCCCACCTACCGAATGCTTCCTGTGTGCCGAACGCTGTGCTAAAATCTTTACCCGTCCTGGCTCACTAAATCCTTATAACAGCTCCATGAGGTAGATATTGTGCCCCCCGCCCCCCATTTTATAGATGAGGAAATTGAAGCTCAGAGGAGTAACGTAACTCACCCCAAATCACACACCTGGTAAGTGTCAGAGCTGGAAGTTAAACTCAGGCCTCTCTGATTCTGGTTTTTGCTATTAACTTCTGTCCACTGTCAGATCAAACATGCCATGATGTGTGATATGTAAAAATAGAAGCGGAGAGACAGCCAACAGAGGCAGGAAACAGGATGGAAGAGGAGAACCCCAAAAGGACATCTGGAGCCCCCCATATCCAGGTTCCCAGCATCCCTGACAGTTCAGCAAAGACTCCAGGCGCCCCCCTGGGCATCGAGACATCATCGACATCACAGAGGGCTGAGTGGGCCTCTAGGAAGAGGATGAGGCCCCAGCCGGCCCTGGTAGACCGTCCATAACCCACCGCCAATGGACCCACCTCCAGTCCGAGCTCTGCTTCTGACCCTACCAACCTCTCCCGCCCTGCCTCGTAGAACTACCTGGAACCCCTGCCACATGATGCCCTAACACCCTTCTGGGCCTTCGGCTGTGCTGCTCTTACTTCCTGGAATGGCTTAATCTTTTCCGGCTGCTTTCTGGAAAGGCACAAATCAAAGACACTGTCCCTGACTTCCTTAGATAGGGCCATCTGCCCTCCCACCAGGCTCCCTCTACCCCTTCCCATTGCTCTCAGATCCCTGGACACCTCGCAATGGCATTATCTATGAGCATGTCTGTCCCCTCCTCTAGCCTGGCAGCCTCCTGAGTTCAATTCATTTCAATGTCCCCAGTGCCCAGCCCAAGGGGTGCCCACTCTCAGAACCAGGGATCCCCCTTTGCTGTCTGCTAAGATCTATCCTGCCTGGAGGTGGGGGGATGAATGGTCAGCCCAAAGGGAGAACGGGGTCATTCAGCACCCCTCCCACTTTTCTGCCTCCCCACCTCTGGCTTTGCAAACAAACACCAGTCGAAGGCTCAGTAGACCAGCGGGGCGGAGCTTCCAGGTGGCTGATGAGAGGCCCTCTAGGGGCTGGGCTGGTACTTATTTGCAAGGCTTCTTTACAGAAAGTGGTGGCCACGGTTCATATTCCTGGGCTTAATTCAGAGACTCTGGGAAGGGGAAGCAGGAAGGTTTGGACCACAGAGAATCCAGAAGCAGGAAAAAACACTCAGCAAAGCTGGGACAAAAGCCCTTCCCATCCTGCGTGAAAAACCCCGAGAGACCAGGAAGGCGGCCAGAGGAAGTGCCCTGCCCCTGGACCCAGGCTTCTGGAAGGCCGGGAAGGCGCTGCTCCTCCTCCCTCTGCACAGGGGGCTCATGGGAAATTTGGAGGGAAGCTGGCAACCAACCCAAGAGTCCTGGGATCCTCATCCCCCCAACGCCAGCCATGAGTGGAACAATCCATCTGGGATTGTTCAAGGCCCTGACTCTTGTCCCATCCACAAGGTCAGTTCAGAGAGGGGATAGGGCTAAGATGACCCACCCCGTGACACCTGGCATATCCCCAGGCCTCGGCCAAAACAGTAGAAGCAAGAGCCATCACCACCAATTGATGACTCCCAGAGTAACCCAGCCCCCCAGCCCTGTGATGCCTCAAGGGTTCACAATGCCCACCCCCACCTATTCCCCCCATGCCCAGTCCAGCAGGCAGTGCCCCCGGCCCATCCGGCCACCTGCCCCTAGAGGAAGCCCAGGCCTGAATGGCGTCAGCACTGACAATGCTGCTCAAGGCTGCAGTGGCCCCAGCAGAGAGGGCAGCAGGTTCTGCTATTTACACCCAGCCCCGGAACAGCCAGGGGGGCAGGCGAACGACACACGCCGATCGGCCTGGATAACGAGGGCCTGGGCCTAGGCCAGGGAGGATGGGCCTTGGCCGAGCTTGGGGGTCTCTGAGGTTAGCAGAACACCCTGATCATAGGGAGTCAGGGACGAGAGGGGCAGCTGCCAGGCCTTTGGCCCTTCAAACCACTAGGCGATGACTGGGAAGTTCTTTCTTGTCAGGCCTCAGTTTCTCCTGACGCTTATTTGCCTGATTACTCTAGCTGCAGGTTGCTCAAACCAGGGAGTGGAAGACTTTGCAGGAAAGGAAGTCGGCCTCATCTAGAAGATCAGCGGCCGGGCCTGCAATCCCCCATCTACCCTCCCACCCAGCTGCCCTTGCACGCACTGACACGCAGACGAACACTGACACGCAGACACACACACTTATACGTGGAACCAACCATCATTTACAGGAGAGGCACAGACGGCAAGATCCTTTAAGTAGCTGGGAAGAAGGCCCATAATCATCCCAAACTGAGATACTAAGACACTTATCTATGACATTTGAGGCTGGCGGAGATTGGTGGCTTCTCCAAATGGGAGGACAGGATGGGTTGGACCCTCTTCCTGACATTGGGCTGGGGCAGTCCGAGACAGTCTCCCAAGGACTCAGCTAGACCTTTGGGAGCCCAGGTTCTCAGAGGAAGAGAGATAAGTGCCTATAGAGACCCAGAGAGAAACAGACAGACCGAGAGGGCTGGAGAAACGCAGAGAAGCAGAGAGACAGCACGTCACGGGGGGAGAGAGAAACGGAAAGAAGCAGAGGCAGAGGTAAAAGAAGCAGAGGCTGTGAGAGATAGACTCAAGCAACAGAGAAGGAGAGAGAGGAAGGGTGTGAGTGAGAAGGCGGGGGGAAGACAAGGAAGGCTGCGATGGACCAGAACGCTCCTCAGTGTCTCTCCGTCACCAGATAGTGCCTGATGCCACAGGATGGCCCCATCCAAGGAGTAACCAAGACTAAGGCTTGGGCAGCCAAGAGGACACTCCAGATCCAGCTGCCAGCCAGGTGGGAAGAGGGACTCACCTCCAGCTCCTTGAAGACCATGCACCTGCGTGCCCAGTCCACGATGGAGATGAAGGTCTGGTCGGCCATCCTGCACAGGAGGCCGAAAGGCGCAGGCTGGTCGGGGCGGCCTTTGGCAGGTTCCTGCAGGCAGCCCACGATGCGTGCCCGCACCTGGTCCTCATCCGGCTCCAGCTGTAGCAACTGCAGGATGAGCTCGGGCACGCCAGGCCCTCCGGAGAAGGGCTCTGGGTAGCCGTAGGGTGGCCCGGGCTGCGGTGGGCTGGCGTAGGGCTCTGGGTACTCGGACTTGATGGCACGGCCAGGGAAGGTGGGATAGAGGTAGCCGGCCAGGGGCCCATGGGCACCAGGCATGGCCATGGGCAGTGCCGGGGCCCCAAAATCGCTCAGCGGCCCAGCAGGGGGACCAGAGGCCAAGCCCTTGGGCTCTGGGGCGTGCAGGCCAGGGGGTAGCATGTAGTCCGGCGGGGGAGGGGGCGGTGGGGGAACCCCCACTGGGGGCCCCGTCTCCAGTTTGAAGCCATTTGCTCGAATCTGTGCCTTCTTCTGCTGCTTCAGGGCCCGGTCCCGCTTGTACATGGGCCCAAACTTGTTCCGGCCGCCCCGCATGCGGTCAGCACGCACAGCTGTGGGCAGAGGCGGGGGTCAGGCTCGCCCCCTTCGAACCAGCCTCCATAGCGCCCCACTCGCGGTCTTTCCCAAACAACCTGTGTTACTGCCCAGCTCAATACCGTTTCACGGCCCCCTCTGCCTGCAGGGGAAGCCCGTCTGCTAAGCCTGGCACTCAAGGCCCTGTCCACCGTTCTGGGTTGTCCCTCATCAGACCCTGTGCGCCTTCCACTCCGCCTTACTCATCTCTTTGTTCCTTTCCTTAGCTCTCTTCTTTCATCCTGCCTTTGATATTCCTTCTGCCTCAAACTCTTCCCTTCTCTCCTATACTCAGTTCATCACCTCCATGCAGTGTTCTTGGATTCACCCAGGCAGAATATACTGTCCTTGCTCCAGATGTCCTGCCTCTTGCCCACTCTCATCCTG
>NW_006441061.1:1366259-1368297 GCF_000325575.1 Pteropus alecto
AGCTTCTGGGGGCTCGGCGATAGGTTCAGGGGTACAGCACAGGTTCTGGTGGGGAGATGGTGACAGGAAGTGGGCCCTGGACAGGCTTATTCAGAGCGGGGTCCCTGTATCCAGCTCCTTACGGACGGACTGGCTGGCTCTGTTGAAGCCCTATTACAAAATGACTCAAATTTGCCTTCACATTTGAAGCTGAATTTAGGGCCAGCCCAGGCTCCATGCTGGAGGAAGGGACCTCCCTTGCTGACCAGATGTCCCTCTGCCTGGCCAAGAATATATCACCAGCTAGACCCAAATGCTGCACCTCTGCCGCTGTAGTGTGGCCCCAGCCCCTACTCAGATGGGACCCCACCCTGGGCTCCGGGAGAAGGGAGGGCAGGAGGGATGTGTCTTGGGGGCCCGTGCAGTTGGCCCCCCTGTCACAGGGGCAGGCAGCCCTCCTCCACAACCTCAGGCCCCCCAGCTGTTTCCATGGCTTCCAACGACCAGTTCTCCCAGCCCCTCGGACCTGGATCTGGAGACCTGCGTTCTGGGGACAGGACAAGAGACCTCCCATCCAGGAGTCCTTCCTCTAGGTGGCAGGACTTGTGGTCTTCAGCTCTCCCTTTACATTGTTTAAAAACTTTAGCCAACAGCTGCCTGCTCGGCACACAGCCCAGCTGGGGCCAGCGGGGTAGAAGCCTATGACTGTCCACCCTCAAACTGCTTGAGTCAGCCTTCCCTCTGGACTGAGAGCTGGGGGCTGGGGGTGGGCAGGCAAGGATGGGCCTGGGTTCTCTGGGGGCGAGTACTGCCCGCTCCCCAGCCCTCTCAGGGTCCGGCTAAAAACATGGTGGGAAGGAATTTCACCCATGGAGTGAATGAACTGAGTGAATCCTCTGGATGGGAGAGCGGATGAACCGATGAGTGGGCTGGATGCGTGGGGGCCAGACAGTGATGGTGGACAATCTTAGCATAAAGAATGATGATGATAATAACAGCTAACCAGTTGAGCATTTACTGTGTGCCAGGCATGGTACTAGGAGCTTTTCGTACAATTCCCTCACTAACTCGATGAGAAAGGCATTGCAATGGAGCCCACGTTTCAGTTGAGAAATCTGCAGCTCAGAGAGGTTAAGGAACTCACCTAATGTCACCCAGCTTGTAAGTGGTGGCACTTGGACTTGAACTCCAGTAAAGGGATTGAAAGCCTTGGCTCTGGCTGGTGTTGGGTGTCAGTGGGGTTGTTGCAGAACGTTTGGCAGAGGGGGGAGCTCTGCGGGGCTCTGCCCAGTGCTCTCCACCGCCCTCAGGGGCTGGGGAGAGGCTCATCTCCCTGGCGTTCACTCTCAGATACTTCTCAACCCAACCCAGGCTGGTCCGGCAGACATCCCTCACCCCTCCTCCCACAGAGATCGGCTCCACTGTCACGTGAGGGGCCAATCGCCGGTCCCTTGAAACTTTAAGAAGGCCAGCGGCTCCCTCTCTCAACTCTGGTCTCACCGCACCCCGGCGCCCTCCCTCAACTCTGGTCTCACCGCACCCCGCTCCCTGTGAGAGGCCCGGGGTCGGACGCCGGCCGCGCGGCGCGCGCACCTTCCAGGCGCATCCCCACCGTCAGGCACTTCTGGAAACGACAGAAGGGACAGCGCTTGCGCTGCGTCTTGTCGATCTTGCAGCTCTGGCTCTCGGTGCACGTGTAGTGCTTGTTGTTCTGCACCGTGCGCTTGAAGAAGCCCTGGGGGAGAGGGGAGTCAGCGCGGGAGGAGCCGCCTCGTTTCTACCCCCCGGGCAGGGCTCTGCCCCACGACCCCCCGCCCGCCCGCCGCCCGCTCACCTTGCAGCTCTCGCATGTGAGCAGCCCGTAGTGGTAGCCCGACACCTTGTCCCCGCACACGGGGCACAGCTCGTCCAGGTCCTCGTCGTACGAATACTCCATGCCCGCTGCGTCCGCCTGCGGAGGGAGGAGGGGTCAGCGCCGGCGGGACGGCGACTGGCAGCTCCGCAGACCTGGGCCCCGGGGGTCGCGCAGCCCGGCGGCCGCGCGGCGCCCTCCTCGTGC
>NW_006441061.1:1368430-1369105 GCF_000325575.1 Pteropus alecto
CGCGCCCGCCCTGCGCTCCCCGCCCCTCCCGGGGGCTCCTCCCGCGCTGCCCCCGCCAGGCTGCAGCCTGGACCCTCGGATTCGATGCGCTTCGATCCGGATTCGTTCGTTGGAGAACAAAACCCCGATTCTGAGAAAACGAGATGGACTCGGCCGCGGCGGAGATGCCACTGAACCCGGGCGGAGAGGGGTCCGAGGGTCCTGGGGTCCGACAGGGACGAGGTGCACAGAGACAGAGTCGGGGAGACGCCGAGAGACCGGGAGACGCGGGAGCGACAGACACGGACCGGGGCTGCCTAACGCGGAGAGGACCCCGGGGCGACAGACATGAGAAGCCGAGTGACAGAGACCCAGTGATGCCGAGTCAGAAAAAACCTGGGGAGACGAGGGAGACGAGGAAGACGAGAGAGAGAGAGAGAGAGAGAGAGAGAGAGAGAGAGAGAGAGAGAGAGAGAGAGAGAGAGAGAATATCAGAGACACTGAGAGACAGAGGCCGAAGGAGAAAACCTGGGAGAGACGGACGCGGAGCCGGAGACACGGTGGTGACCGAGACAGATCGAGACACCGAGAGACGAGAGGAACCTGGGGAGACGGAGGCGCCCGGCCAGGGGCCGGGACGCGACGCCGCAGGGAGAACGGCCGGACCGGGACCGAGCTCCGGGGCGGGGTCCCGCA
>NW_006441061.1:1369926-1382088 GCF_000325575.1 Pteropus alecto
CAGCCCAGTCCCCCGGAGCCCCGGCGCCTTGGAACCCGGGCAGGTGCTGGATCCTCGGGCCGGTGGGAAGAGGAGAGCCCCTGTTTGCCAATCCAGTTTAGAGGTGGCGAGGGCCACGCTGGGGGCACTGGTCGTTGTGCGCCGTGGACGTGAGTGAGGGAGAAGCTGGGAGGCCAGTGGCCAAGGCACAGGTGTAAGGCGGGAAAGCAGGTTCTCGCCTCGGCCCTGCCACATTTCGTCACTGGAGACCGAATCGCACCTCCCCCCTCTCCCGCCCTCAGTCTCCTCATCTGTGAAGTGGGACTGGTGACCGGTCTTCCTTGCGGGCGGGTCGTGCGTATGAACCGAAGTGGTGCTGGCAAAGCACATGGGTGTCGTGCGAGGCGACCGGTAAGTAGTATCCAGCCTGGAGACCCGGGCGAACCCTTTCTCCTCGGTGGGCCTCAGTTTGCGCAGCTGGAAATGAGAATCGTGGTCATCCCACCCTACGAATTTCCCAATTTTCCGAGGTCTGGTGAGGACAGGAAGGCACTGAGGGCGAGGGAGCTGAGAGAACAGAGCCTGGGGCAGGAGAGTCCCCGTCCTCGCTCCGGATCTGCTCTCCAACCGGGCTGGGGGAGGAGGGAGGTTGAGCCGGGCAGCTCTGAGGGCAAACGGGTCCCTGGGCCTCACGGGCTGAGCTACCGCTCTGGCCTGGGGAACGTCTATCCGCTCACTCTCGTTTTTCAGATAAAAAAGTTGAGATTCAAAAGAGAAAGGAGCCATCTGGCAGCCTGCCCTCCCCCCTGCCCCCCGCCGGGGCACCTAGGGTCCCAGAAAGTGGTGGCAGCAGCGAGGCCAAAAAGCCTCGGTCTTCAAGCCGCGAAATAGCGCAATTGCGCATCTGCAGCGTCGCAACCGACCCGAAGGCCCAGATCTGAAGGCTCTGACCCTTGGCCGCGCCGGCTTCGTCTGGGCCCCCGACCTCAGGCCTCTGTTGGAGCCGGTGCCTTGGTCCTGCGAGCGGAGCCCGCGCAGACCACCCCTCATCTCACCCCGCGGAATGAAGGGTGGAATCTGGGGCTGGCTTGCTGTGCCAGCTCCGGCGGGTCACTTCGCTTCTCTGAGCCTCAGTTTCTCCGCATATAAAATGAAAAAGATGGGCCCTCCAGAAGGGAGTCTGCGGTTCCCATGAGATCCGTGGATGAATCTTGGGGAGGGGGGAGAACAGGGGGTCAGAGCTGGGGCTAGTTGCAGCCCCCCTCCACCCCAGACCCTGAGAAAGAGCCGGAACCGAGGTTTGGGGGCCACTGCCTCTGGACAGCTCCCCATCAGGGAGGGGTCCTCAGAAAGAGGAAAACAGGAGTGGCACCTCCTCTGCAAGGGAGTGAAGGGGATTTAGGGGGACAGTGGGGTGGGGGTCCCCAGTCAGCCACTCTAGGGTAGAGCTCACCGGGGTGTCCTGGACAGTGTTGAGGAAGCCCTAGCAATGTGAACAGAGCCGGGCTGGGGGGCCAGGTGGGGTGAGGACTGAGCTCTGAGCCAGGCCTCCCCTCTCCCTCCTCCTCCACGCCCCCCATCTTCCCTGGAGGGCTCGGGTTGACCCTCCAGGCTCCACTGCGCTTGCCTTTCAGCCCCGGGTTCCAACTCATGTGGGGAATCAGAGCCCCTCACATACCTGCCCAGGGAAGCGGACGTTGACCTGGCCCAGCTACTGACAGACTGACATTGCAGACAGACACGCGAACCCACAGAGACTCGGAGACATCCCCAGAGACAGCACAGACACCCAGGCAAGGAGACCAGAGACCGCGACACACTCAAAGCCTATGAGGCTTAGGCCAACACAGCCCTGTGAACACTGGCCACCGATAGACAGAGGGACACCCGCAGACCCCATAGATCCTGTCCCCACAGGCCTAGCTCCTCCCATCAGCCGCCCACGGAAAAAGAGGGGGTAGCATGGCGGGAGAGCGGGTCCGGGGAGACCCTAGGCCCCTTCTCTGCCCAGAGCAGCGGGCACCAGTCGCGCAGCAGGGCAGGCAATGGCCAGCCCAGGCCGCAGGGAGGCACCAAGGAGGGAGGCTGGCCATTAGAGGCCTGGGCCCAGGCCCTCACTTACGGAGCGGAAGGCGAGCTCTCACGCCGGATGAGGGTGGACAGTGGGCACCGGGGGTCCCGGGAGAGGCTCCGGCGGCCCAGGTGGGGCAGTGGCGGCCGTGGGCACACGGGAACTCCTTCACGCCACGGCGGGCGGCAGGCGGACAGTAGGCTGGCCCTGTCCAACCGTCCTCCTCCTCCCCGCCCTGGGGGGGGCCACCAGAGGCCCAATTGGTCTCTGCCCCCACGTGACTCTGCAGGCCTCTCTCCTTCTTTGTTGGTGTTTCTCTTCATTTAGGTCTGTATTTTTTTCTTCTCCTAAAAGAAGAAAAAAAATACCCCTATCTAACTGGGGGCCGCGGGTGGGGGCGGAGGCCAAGGCACTCTGGAGGCCTTGGCCAGCTGGCTGCTCCAGGCCGCTGTGGGAGCCCAGAGGCAGGGTCCCCTCGTAGGCGGGTAGGCAGCCCCGCTTGTTAGTGACTGGGTGGGAGTGGGGCCTGATTTATGGGCGGCTCCCCCACCCGGCCTGCAGCCCAGCCTCTCTCCCCTTGAATGGCTCCCTCCCTGGATCCTGGCCCGGCGGGGTCCGGTCTGGCCCAGGCATGGGAGTGGAGTCAGGTCGGGCTGGCGCGGAGGCAGGGGCATGGATGACTTGACCAGGTGGCCCTGCGACTTTGGCCTGGTCTTTTCACTCTTCCAGAAGGTGAAGAAAGGGAGAGGGGATGGAAAGGCAAGCAGGTGAGCTGACTGACCACCTTCCGTGTGCGTTCCATGCTGGCTTTCTGAATGTCACTCTCCACCGTGGGCTGCCGACGCTCCCAGTTGCTCTGTGGGAAAGTTGAGGCTGTGTCAGGTGGTTGGGTAAGGTGGCCCCGGATTGGGCCGAGTGGGTAGCTAGGCCAGGAGAGGGTAGGGCAGAGGGAAGAGGTTTTGTCTAGAAGGCCAGGCCTCCCCATGTAGCCAGGGATGTCCCTGTCCAATCCGCAGGCCCAGACAGGGCCTGAACTGTCCTGGGCCCGTCAGGCCGAGATGGCTGCTCTGTCCTGCCCCTCTCTCGTGCGTGACGCCCTCTCTTGAGCATTCCTGTGTTCATCTTACCTCCACTGAGTGCACGCTAGGTGCCAGGCACAGAAGAAAAGGGACGGAAAGGGGAGAAGGCTCTGTCCTTGGAGGATTTACCCCGCCCCCAGCCATTCATCCTGGGCAGGGGGCGGGGGGCAGGGGCACAGGGGCACCTTGGGGCAATCACTGTCGAGAGCCCCCCTTTATCTCAAGAAATAGCAAATCACACAGAACACCTCATTTGGCTTAAGATGAAAGGGATTTTTCTAGATGACCGAAGCCAACTATATTTAAAACCTAGTGTGTCTTCCTCATCATGTCACTTAAAACATTTTTTGTCAAAGTACATACAATAATTTTGCTGACCATCAGAACTAACTGATTCTACCAATGAATATGTTCCAGTTCTACCTATAACATAATATACCACTTATGTCCCATTGTGCACGACCTCCTAATTATCTTTTTCAGAAGTTCTTACAAGGTACACTTCTCTTACATGTGAATGAACCTAACTGGTCTCCCCACTTCAATGCAATGATTTTGTTTCTGGATTAATACCATGCAAATGTCCCCGCAAACACCCTGTATCACTGACATGTCACATACATGTAACAACCACAACGGTCATGGTCCTTTGTACGTCTTTTGAGGTACTTTGTGAAATGAGAACCACTTCACCTGTCTTCTTAAACAGGACAAATGGGGTCTTTTAACACCATGGGGCCGTGGAAAAAAACCAGCCTCGCTTCGCCAGTCTCCTGGTGAGGCCTCGAACCCGAAGGAGAATTGCTAAGGGACCAGGGGCAGAGACTCTAAATTCAATCCCAGGGCTGCCATTTTCTAGCTCTGTGAACTGGGACCGGTCACTTCCCGTCTCTGGGTCTCACGTCCTCTCCATAAAATGGGGACAAAAATGAGATAATACACACGCAGTGGCCGCCTGGCACGTTGCGTGTGCTCATTAAATGTTAGCAAAACACGAACGACAAGCTGAAGGACTGGCAGTCTGTCCTCAGGGCCCCTTTCTGTGTTGAGTCTGCGATCACAGCATCATCCTGACACTGTTTGTCCTTCTGAGAGAGAGTGACTCACCCCATCCTGGGGAACCCTCAAGGAAAGGCTTGGGGCTGATTTATCTCTGTGTCTACAGCAGCCAGCACAGAGCGAGCGTCAGTGAGCGTTTGTTGAATGACTGCTTGGCCTCCGCACCAAAGGCCCCCCACATGCTGCCCGCAGGTGCAGCGTTCTGCTGCCTGCTCCCCCTGTTCTGTTGCCCTCTCTGCAGGCAGTCAGCTGTCATTTGCCACTGCGCAGGCCGGGTGCTCCTCACCCCTCATCACCCTGTTCACTGCATCCCCTGCCTCTGTGCTGCCCCTTCTTAGCCTTCACCTATACGGGATGAGGCATGCTGGGAATGGCAAGGCCCTAACACAAAAGTGCCTCCTATATGCTGGGTCCCCTACCAACCGGTCCATACCTGTGGTCAGTCTTGAACATTCTCCACTATTTTCAGAGGCAGGTAGTATTTTCCCCTCATCTCCCCTGAGCATCATTTGAGAGATGAGGACATCTTCTCAAAGTCACAGAGCAAGGGCGTGATGAAACCAGGATTCAAATTCAGATCTAGAAGACCAGAACCTGGACTTCCCAACTCAGAGTCCTCTCCACTTGTCAGAGCCCCTGGTTGGCCTGTCTGTCCTTTCCTTCAAGCTCCAGCCCAGATGGTCCCAGGCCATGAGACCCACCCAGAGGGGAAGGAGAGGGGTATAGTCCTGACCCAGGCCGTCCCCTCCCTTCTTCCCTCCCTCCCCAAGCAAACAAAGCCCAGGGTCTCTCTTCTAAGTGGGGACTTTCCCAAAGTGCCAGGCTTGTTTCCTGGAGGTGGAACAAGGAACAAACAAACCGGAGACCCAAAAACTGAAATGGAGAGCAGAGGGAAAGAATCACTCAGAAATTGAAACGAAGAGGAGGAAGATGGACAGAAAAAGAAGCCATAGAGAAGGAAGACAGGAAATGAGAAAAGAGAGGAAAGGGAGACCCAGTGATAGCATAACAGATCCAGAGATGGCCAGAGAGAAAGGGGGAGGAAAGGAGAGAGGGTGAGAGAGAGAGAGAGAGAGAGAGAGGAGGGGGCAGAGAGGGAGAGCCAGGCATGAGAGAGAAATTCAGATAGAAGAAATGGGAGAGAGACGGAGACGGAGAGATGGACAGACAGACTGAGGCAGAGAATGAGAAAAGAGAGAGGGGCAGGGCCAGGAGCCGGAGGCAGAGGGAGTGTGGATGTGCAGACCCCTCAGAGGGCAGTAGAGGGGGTGGGGCTGCTGGCAGCAGCAGAGGCTGTTTCCGCTGCACCCCTTATCAGCCTGCTGCCAGATGTTCAGATCCGATGCCAATGTCAGAGAAGTCCATAGTGCGGGGTCAAGGCCGTGGCCAGCGGGAGCCTCAGCTGCAGTGTGGGGAGGGGGGTGGGGGGATGGCAATAGACCTGCTTGCTCTTCCCCCTCTGCCTCCTGGCTCTTTGGGCTGGACCACCTGGTGGGGGCGGGAGAGACCAGGTGCCTCTGGGGACTTCTCTAGTCTGACAGCAGGGACTTGTGGTGGCCGAGTGGGGTTCCTGGCAACACGTGGACGTGTACATCTTTGCACACTCCCACATGCAAAGCAGCCCAGGGATAAATGCGCACAGACGCAAACTCGTGTACGTGAATGCACAGAGCTCACGGTCCTGCAGGAGCTGGAGAAGTGAGGACCTGTGGCTGACGGGCTTCCTAGGACACGCCCTGCTCTCCTATGAATCTGCATGCCCTCCAAGGCTGGGCCGAGGGACCCGAGACCTAGAACGTGAGGTCTGGTGGAGACCCTCGGGGGAGATGTCGGAGCTGGGTGTCTGGCGGGGCTGGGTCTCCAGCCTCGGCCCGGGCCTCTGCACCACGCTCCTGGAGCATGCAGCGCAGCTGGGGCCCCTGCCTGGGGTAGTTTATCTCACAGTGCACACGCTCGGCCCTCAAGGGGTGACCCAGCCTTGCTCCCCACATTCCTCTTCAGCCATGCAGCCGGTGGCCCCCTTCCCGCCCACCCCCCCGCCCCCCAGGCTGAGACAGGGCCTGTGCTTGGGGGTGGTCAGCAGCAACCACTCAGAGACACCCTGCTGCCCTCTGGGCCCCAGCCCTTTGCAGCCGAGTCTTTGCTTCTCTCTCTGCTTTTGTCTCTGAGCGTCTGTCTAATGTCGTCTCTGCCACGATGAATCTGTGCCTATCACTGTTTTGGCCTCAGTCTTCCTCTAGGAAGGTCTCAGTTTGTTTCTGTTTCAGTCTCTTAGTCTGTCTCTCTTTAGGGTCCTTGAGTGGGACCAAGTCTGGGGATACCTCTGCTCTTCTTTCTGGCTCCTAGCGGCCTGCCTCAATGGGAATATACGGGAGAACCAGGCTGTGGGAAAGGGGGCGAGGGGGCAAGGGCCTGGGCAAATAGAGGCCTAAAACCCATACTGGGTGAACTGGGGCAGCCCAAGCAGCAAAAGCCCAGACCCCACCCTGCACACCCCGCCCCCGCTACCGCCACCTGCTAAGAGCCCAGGTAAGACATCCATCAGGGCCTGGAGCTGGTGGCCTCCCCTGAGCAGTAGAGAAGACTGGGGAGTAGGAGGAAGAAGCTGGGGCTGGAGGGCTCCTGGCCTGAGGGCCTCCTTCCTGTTTGTAGGGAAGTGACTGCCTCAGAAAGCTGCTCAGGGGAGAGGAGGGAGGCCATGGTGACTTCCGGGAAGCTGGCCAAGGGCCCGAGGCCACCCTCCCTGTGCCCACATGGGGCCTGCTGGCCCTGGCTTAAAATAGTGCAGTTCCTCTGCTGCTGCTGCTGCCGCTGCCGCTGCCGCTGCCGCCGGGCCCAGCCCAAACCTTACAGGGCTGCTGGATGCTGCTTGTGTTGCCAGCCAAGGCCTAGGGTGGAGATTCACCCAACTATCCAACCCTCCCCAGACTGAGGCTGGAGGCTATGCCCGGACCATGCGGGTGGGGGTGCGGAGTTGCAGAGAAAGCAGGGGTTCCCGAGTCTGAAACCCTGGATTCAAGTCTCAGCTCCGACACTGACCACTGTGAGGTATCAGCTGGTCCATCTTATCTCCTGGAGCCTCAGTTTCCACTTATATAAGGGCCATTTATTCTAAATGAGACCACATACGTAGACTCTTCAGAATCTTGCCAGGTATAACATGGACACAAAAAATGCGAGTTCCCTTTGCCTCTCTTGCCAGCTGTTAATCAAACTCCTCACCCTGAGGAAGGCCTCCTTGGAGCTTCCCTTAGTTTCTACACTGCTCCTAGGACGAGGTGCTGAACGGGGAAGGTCTGTGGAGAGGAGCTTGCACGAGGGCAAGGATGGGGCTGTGGTCTCCATGGTGAGACTTGTTGCCAAGGGAACAAGACTCCAAGAGCCCTGGGTCTGACAGTTGGGTACATTTGCCACAGGATCTCAGAAAGGCTGATTTTCGGTGGACCTAAAACCCTGGTGGGCAGCCAGGCCAAGGCCAGGACAAGCCAGAGGTGGCTTCTGGCTCTGCTGGGCTCCTGTTGCTGGGGTGTGAAGGGCTGCAGCTCCCCTCACCAGCTTCTTTTTATGGATTGACTTCATGGAACCCCTACTTTGAACCAGCCACGGTGAATCCTTAAACCCCTAAGACAAGACACAGGCACTGCCATCTCTATTTATCTGTCAGGGAAAGTGAGGATCAGAGAAAGATCTACCTGGGTCAAAGTCACAAACAACTGGTAAGGGGAAGAGCTGGAATTAAAACTCAGGTGGTGAGCCCCCCGTGTGATGTGCCTGCTGTCACACAAACTGAGGGAAGTGATCCTTGGGAGAGGGCTCCGTGGAGCCACATCCAACCTGATCCCAACACCCTTCCCTGCCATCACATTTGGGGGTTTCTGGCTTCAGACTCTGACATAACCCAGCAGTAGGCACTCAACCAGTACTGGTTTATATTCATTCCTGAGGTTACATACAAGTTATACAACCTTAGGCAAATTATTTACTGTTTCTGGCCCACGGTTTCCTTATCTGTAAAATGGGCTCATCACAGCACCAACCTCACAGAGTAGCTCTGAGGAATCAGTAACTGATTGCAGAGCAAATGCTTGGCACAGTGCTTTCCCTTGCTCTGCAATTGCTTATTATTCTTTCCTTCCAGTTTATTGCCCGACACTCAAGGAAACCAAAAGCTCACCATCAGTTAAGTAGCAATTTATAAATTTAGAGTAGTGTCCTCAATTTTATTCCATGGAACACTGTCCCAACAGAATTCTACCAGGAGGAAGAAATGTTCCATGCTCAAATACTTCTGGGTACACCCTGGGCTAAACAAAATTACAGATTCCTTCAGGCAGGACTTCTCAGAGCCTTTAAAATGCCAACGAAGGTTGAGCATCAATCAGAGGAAGGTAAGTACAATATTTCCCAGATTTCTGGCAAATAGAACTCCCACTTCTTTTCCCATGGAGCCACCTTGTGGGTCATCTCCATTCTGAGAAACCACACAGATTTGGTTCTGCAGCGTTTTATGTCTATTTGGGACAGGACTGCTTTTCAGATGTTCTTTCGCCTCTTACAAAAATTATTCCTTTATTAGTTTCATAGAGTCCTCTGTTTATTTTGTTAACAGCAAAAAAAGTTCAACCAAAGGCCGTTACTGAGCTTTGTTACAAACTCGACATTCATATTCAGCACTATTGAATTGCTAAGGCCGGGCAGGGAGGAAGCCTGTTGTAACTTTGGTATCAGATAGACCTGGATTCAAAAGCCAATTCTGCCACTTACTCATGTGTCATCTTAGGCAAATGGCTTAATTTCCTGGAGCCTCAATTTGCTTAAGAGTGAAATGGGGCTGAGACCTATGGCTTGCAGAATGGCTATGAGCATTACAGGAGACAATGCACGTAAAGCACCAATCACAGTGCCAGGCACTCACTAGGCGGTCAGCAAATGTGTTCCTTCTCCTGCTTGCACCTCTGTGTCTTATCTGTCCCCTCTTGTGGGGGCATGGAATAGTCTATTAATTAGTTCTGCAGCATTCCCTTTGTTCTAAAACCATCTCTTTCAAACCTCAAGGGCTCTCTGGTCCCTTGCGCTGGAGGAGGCTGAGGTATGGGAAGGCAGCTGGTCTTCCCCTCGTTTCACACATGAGAATTTAATAGGCTTTGATCAGACTCTCCTCAGCCTTTATCCTCCCAAACTGAGGAGCCTTCATCTTTCCCATCTGTCTTTATATAACCCTCAGCCCAAACTCTGCCACTTCTCTGATCATATGAACAGTGGGACTACAGGATAGTTGGGCAGATCTGGGTTCAAGCCCCAACACTGACACTTCCTGTATGACTTTGGACACATTCCATGACTTCTCAGAGCCTCCATTTTCTCAGCTCTAGAAAACCTCATCTATTTTCCAGAAGAACAGATATTCGTCGGCTGGCCCATGGTGACACGCACTAGCAGACCATCCACCAACACACTGATATCACTAACACGCAGCTCTTTCCTGAGACTTAGCAGATGGCTTTCCTTCCCGACCCCTGAATGTGACATTCAAGGCTCCCAAGGGCTTCTTCAGCCTCGTCTTGCTACTCCCTTCCGTCTGCCACCATTCATGTCAGGCGATCCCGTTATGCCTGAATAGTCCACATATTATAGATTCAACCCCGTTGTGGACCCCTCTACCTGGTCTGTCCTCCTGTCTGGTGACTTGCGTCAAGGCCCACCTCCACTGCTCATCTGTGAAACCCTTCCTGAGTAGAACAAGCCACCTCCCTTTAGGCCATTACAACCCCATACACGTCCTCCATCCCAACCCTGAGCCCACCGTACTGCACAGGTCTGTGTCTGCCTCTCCCGCTGGACTCACTTCCTCTAGCTGTGCCATTTTCTGGCTTGGTGGCCTTGAGCGAGTCCCTTCACCTCACTTAACCTTCGCTTCTTCATTTGTAAAATAGAGATAACAATCCTTTAAGTTTAAGGAGGTTCAGGTTTATGAAAAGTTCCAACACAGCGCCAGGCACAGAGCAGGCACCTCAGTCAGTGCTGGTTCACCGGTTCGAGCAGGTATGAGATGCTCCTCTGCCAGACCCTCAGCAGTGGGAAGTGGGTAGGTGTCAGCTACAAGCAGGAGCAACAGATCTGAAGACATGAGCTAGCTCCGTAGGACACCCCGTCGCCCCTCCCCAGAACCCAGACAAGCTTCACAGACAGATGCCATGTGCAGGATTCACATTTATTGGTTCAAATACAGTACCTAATATTGTCTAAACATGCATTTCACACTAATTGGTCACATTTCCACAGGTAGTCAATTCACAGAAAAGGGCCCATCCCTTGCCAGCTGGCAGGGTGGGAGGTAGCAGAGGGCCTGGGTAGCCTGCAGAGCCCGCCAACTGTCATTTGGTCATGCAGGGTTGATGGAGCCAGGCTGGCGGGCAGCCCTTGGCCGGCCCTTTGGGGACAAGGGCTCAGAGACATCCGTTTACTTGATTCCTACACAGGACTGTGGGTAGAGGTGGACCTAGGATAGGTCGCCCAGTGCTAGGCTCATGGATTCATGTGCCACCAGAGCCCCCGACGGTGGGGTAGTGGGAGGCGGTGCTTCCTGTGCCCTGAATCATAGGAAGGAAAAGGAGGCCTCTTCAAGGGGGTGGCTGGTCCCCGGCTGGGCAGGTGTGGAGGACTCCCCAGACATGGCCCAGACATCACAACGCACCCACAAGCCCCTATCGCAGGCCTGGGATGGCAACACAGACAAAAACACCAACACGCCAGGGCGGGCAGGGTTTCTCTCCCCACAGAAACACGTAAACAGAGCAGGAGCTGCAGTGTTCTTTTCCCACAGGATTTCTCAGAGAGGAATCGACCAGGATGTCAAGAGGTAGTTTTTTTTTTTTTTTCTTTTTCATGGAAATTTGAATCAACAACATTATCACCTATTATAAGACGTTTCAGAGAAAGAAAACAATGGTCACCAAAGAGCAAAAATGATACTCTGGCTGGCAGGGCTGGCTCCAGGATATGGAAGACCAGCCTCCACCAGTAACATAACTTTTTTCCTGGGCTTGGAGCAAGCTCCGGCCTGACTCACAGCTTTGCTTTGAGCCTGCAACTGATTCCTAGGCAGGCTGGGGCCCATTTAGGGCTGCAGGCCCGTAGGAGGCAGGCCATACAGGGACTGGATTTGGCTGAGGGACCAGGTGTCTCATGAGCCGGTAGAGGCAGGGCCACTGTGGCTCATGTTCCAGGACAGCCAGAAGTCTTCCGGGCTCACGGCGGCCCAGGTCTGGCCAAAGAGGAAGGCCCAGCTCATTCCCAGATGTGTTATGCTCTGGGGCTCCTGCCTCTGAGGAAAACAGTCTGGGTCTGGCTCCCAAGCCCAGAAAAGAAGCTGTTGCTTGTGGCAGCCAAGAGAGGGGTTTCTGGGGACCCTGTAATTAAATACACATCCCTGAGCTGTGGCCCTAGAAACCCTTGTCTCAAGGCTAACCAGTTTCCAGCACCTGGTGGAATGATTGCCGTTTCTCATCCTGAGACACAGATAAAACATCATTTCACAGACACTGGACATTGATGCTTCAAGCCGAGGAAAAAGGGAGGAACGATACCTGCAGGTAGAGGGGAGTGCAGGGGGTGCTCATGGATCAAGCTGGGGAACGGAAGAGTAGTGGGTTTTTTGCTTAGCTTTTTGTTTTAGGGTTTTGTTTTTGGTTTTTTTTTTTTTTTTTTTAGGGAGGAACCTGCAGGTAGAGGGGAGTGCAGGGGGTGCTCATGGATCAAGCTGGGGAACGGAAGAGTAGTGGGTTTTTTGCTTAGCTTTTTGTTTTAGGTTAGGGTTTTTGGTTTTTTTTTTTTTTTTTGGTTTTGTTTTTTACTTTAAAAAATCAATAAAGAAAATAAAAGAGCTAGTCTGAAAGACTGGATTTCTTAAAACAATTGCAAAAGTTTAAAAAGCAACAAGGAAAAAAGACAAAGACCAGGGGCCCAGAGCTAACG
>NW_006441061.1:1388250-1392441 GCF_000325575.1 Pteropus alecto
TGCTGGCAGCCAAGAGAGGGGTTTCTGGGGACCCTGTAATTAAATACACATCCCTGAGCTGTGGCCCTAGAAACCCTTGTCTCAAGGCTAACCAGTTTCCAGCACCTGGTGGAATGATTGCCGTTTCTCATCCTGAGACACAGATAAAACATCATTTCACAGACACTGGACATTGATGCTTCAAGCCGAGGAAAAAGGGAGGAACGATACCTGCAGGTAGAGGGGAGTGCAGGGGGTGCTCATGGATCAAGCTGGGGAACGGAAGAGTAGTGGGTTTTTTGCTTAGCTTTTTGTTTTAGGGGTTTGTTTTTGGTTTTTTTTTTTTTTTTTTGGTTTGTTTTTTACTTTAAAAAATCAATAAAGAAAATAAAAGAGCTAGTCTGAAAGACTGGATTTCTTAAAACAATTGCAAAAGTTTAAAAAGCAACAAGGAAAAAAGACAAAGACCAGGGGCCCAGAGCTAAAGACTTGGAACCACTGCTCAACTTCCTGCCCTACTGGGAGGCCAGGGGCCCTTTACCTTGGCCAGCCTTGGACTTGACTTAGATGTTGTCCTAAAAAATCAATAAAGAAAATAAAAGAGCTAGTCTGAAAGACTGGATTTCTTAAAACAATTGCAAAAGTTTAAAAAGCAACAAGGAAAAAAGACAAAGACCAGGGGCCCAGAGCTAAAGACTTGGAACCACTGCTCAACTTCCTGCCCTACTGGGAGGCCAGGGGCCCTTTACCTTGGCCAGCCTTGGACTTGACTTAGATGTTGTCCATGCTAGGGTTATCTGTCTCCATCTGTCTCAAGCCCCAGGAAATCGAGAACAAACTAAGGTAAAAAATGGGTAGTAGAGCAAGGCAGCTAGCTCAGAGAGCCCAAGATGGTAAGGACCTGGTGACATATTGGCCACTGCGGGTACTCACTTCCCTGAGAAGGGGTGGCAGGTTCGTGTAGAGTGAGTGGCCACTGGGTTGCCATAAAGATCTCTAGGTTCCCTCTATCCCTCCTTTGGTTCTGCAGAACAGGATGGGTGGGGGGGGATTCCTGCCTGCAGGCTTCTATTCCTAGAGGTTCGCCCACCTCACTCACGGGCCGGGCGTGGGGGCTGGGCGTCTGAGCCAGGTGGAGTGCTTTGAGACAGGTTCTGGGGAGCTTCTCCAGAATGAGGGCGAGACGACCAAACCTTGTGAAAGACGCCACCCGTCTACAAAGGAGCCAGAGAGCATAAGTTGTAGGTAAAGTTCCAAGATCCCAAACTTTGGTCTTGGGTCAAGAAAACATTCAAAGGGAAAGAAAGGGAAAAGCTTGTATGTTTCAACACAGTGCAAGGAGGTGGGATTCTCCTTGACCACAGAGCTTTCAGGGTCATATTTTTATGGTGGAAAAATTCTCACTCAAAGTGAGTGCTGTTGGTGGCAGCGGATCGGAGAGGACAGAAGAGAGGGGAATTAAGAGACCACATGCATGACTTTTCTTCTTCCACTAGCAAAAAGGCTACCTGTTAACCAGACATTATGGGAAGAAAGGCAAAACACAAATACATCAAACCACCCCCTCCAACCTTTCTCTGTGTCCTTCAAACCAAATTCACAAATACATCTACTGGTTGACCTAATGTCTCCACACTGCTAGCTACACTCCTACCTTCTCCTCGTAATACCTGAGTTTGCAATGCAACACATTCACTTTACCCTGTTTAAAAAAAGCCCACATCATAAAAGGACCGGGTGCAGAAGACGTTAAAGGCGGCCACAGGTCAGGCTCTGGCTCAGAACACACGGCCACTTGGCTCAGAGATTCTGCAGGGCTGTCGGCAATGAATGGGCTCTTTGTTCTGTGGAATCTGCTGCAAACATTTGTAAAAATGGATTTGTACAATGGCAACTTGCAGAACCTTTCCCCCCTCCACAAATTAACAACTTGCTCTGTTTAATGCTGTATTACTGGAGAGACATGTTCTTGCCTCATCAGAGAGCAATTTCCTTTGACACCCAAACACAACCGCTAAAATGTTTAATTTAAGAGAAAAGTCATCTAAAAAAAAAATAATAATTTGACAGACTGAGATCTAAGCAAAGAAAGATACTGCACACAAGAGCCGTCCTGGAGAAGGGGTCTCTGATACGTGTCTCTACTGCGTTGAGGAAAGCAGCTCGGAGTCTGACCTGTGGCCAAAGAATGTGATCTAGTTGGTTAAAGAAAACAGGGAAACAAAAATATTGTGAACTGAGAAATAAACATACACACACAAATCTTCCCACTGACATGTGGAAACCGTTCTGGTTAGAGCTTTTCCTGAGGAACACACCTTTCTTTCTCAGAGCAGTTGGGGGACTGGCACTGAGGAGTAATGCTCTGAGTTTTAGATCCATCAAGGGACAAAGTCATCACTCTGCTGGTACCCGTAACATTTCAGTGGAAGGAAAACTTTAAGACCTGACGCAGACCACCCGGTCTGCACATCATGTGGTGGCCCACTGGTCAGTTTGCTAGGCTGAGCTGGGAAGAGAGCAAATGGCCTTTGACAAAACATGCAGGAGGTACTAAAGGCCCCTCAAACCCACCCATGGACATACCCCTCTGGTCTGTCGGCTACGAGGTACCTGGGTGTAGGCGGGGACAACCGCAGTAGTAAGGCAGAGAAGGAAGAAGCACCTGAGAGTTCCAAGACCAATATGGTGTGGCCACTGGCCAAAGCCAAGAGGGTCAGGGACATCTTCTGGGACTAGGTGGGGCAGGGAGCAAAAGAACAAGGGGTCCGGGCCGTACCTGCAGAGGGGGCAGCCAGACCCTTAGAACATGAGGTAGTTTAAAGCCCCCTCCCTTCCAGGTGCTTGGGACAGCCCTCCGGGCCTCGGGCAGCCAGGCTGCTGGTGCTCCAAGGGGCAGCTGGGCCACTCCGGCCTCGGGCTTTCAGTTCTGGGGAAACCCAGTCTCGTTTCGGAATGATTAGGAGAACTTGGAGTAGAATGTAAGGGCAAAAATTCTGGTCAGCGGATGGGTGAACAGTCCTCCACTGTTTGAAAGAGAAACTAGACTGCAGGTTTTAGATTCAGTCCTGGGGTGGGGTGCGGTGGGGTGGGGGAGGAACAGAGAACTCCAAAGGAGGAGTGTTTATTCTTTCAGCAGTCTGAACTTTGTCCCACTCCCCCTTTAAGAAAGCAAGGCGAAAGGAGAATAAATCAGTACGGGGCACCAGGATTCAGAGCATGACATTTTGTTCAGCTGTTTTTTTAGAGGGCCAATAGGAAGTCAAATTTGTAAAGGAGAGGCAGGGAGTCTAGGAAGGTAGGCCTTGCCTTGGTCCATCTGCGTAAGGAAACTAGGTAGCTGTGAGCCCCAAGGGAGCTGGCAGGCAAGTCCCAAGGATTACGTTATGGCCAGGACTCTGCCTGGATGAAAGTTGCCGGTGGCAGAAACTGACAGCTGAGGTTCAGATGGTGGGAGGGAGGCCGCACAGAGAGGTGTGAGATCAGAAACCCTCCCCACTGAGGACTCGTCTAGAGGGAGGACACCTAATTTAGATTTGGTCACTGTGCCCCGCTCTCTCACCCTCCATGCTCTCCAAAGAAAAGAGATGGCTTCGATCCTCGTCTCCCGCCCGACTCCACTGTCTCGCCTGCGTCGCTCAGTGAACCTCCTAATACCGCTTTGCCCTTTTATGCTGTGTGCTTTTACCTGGCAATTCTGTGGCTAGAAAAAGGCAGTTTGCTCTCTGACAGACAAATGTATGAGTCTGCTGAGAACACGTGGAAAAAGCAGGGATGGCCACACCCCTCCCTTTCCACTGAGGTAGTCGTCGTCAACATTATGGAACTAGTCATTTCGGCCCCATCCCACCCTCCCTCAAAATACAAAAGAACTATCTCTAAACAATGACAACACTGTAACATTAAACATCTTCACATTCTGTAAACTGCAAGGAAATGCATCGGCTGCATTCACACAAAAGCATGTGCATCATGTTGAAGGCCATACATTCAACTCTGTCGTGAAATAAATATATAGAAAAATGAGCTTAAAAAAACAGACAAACAAACAAAAACTCTTCCTGCTATGGAGGCAACTGGAAACACTGCTCCACAGCCTCCACGCTGGTCTCTCTGGCTCTTTCTGCTGGAGCCTGTCCTGCCCACCCAAGGCTTTGTGGCTGGCCTGAGGAGGGGCGCTGGGGACAGGTCATTCCTTGCCCGCACTCGTCT
>NW_006441061.1:1392569-1432104 GCF_000325575.1 Pteropus alecto
TCCAAGGGAACGTTCACCATTTTTCCTGGGGACAAGGTGGGAAAAGAAGAGTTAGCGGTGACTGCTGATGGAAGAACCTATCTGTCTCCTCTTGGGTTGGTGAAGGGAGAATGTCACCTTTTTGAGTGGCTGGGGCAAGGAAAGTGCCAGGAGCATCATGCAGGTCAGACGGATGGGCTAATGTCCTGACACCCGGGCCCGTTCTGGTGCCCTAGGGATTCTAGTGATGGTGCAAGCTATCATCACGGCCACCGTCCAGGGGATACTTGCATTACCTCATTTAACTCTCACAATATTTCTGTGTGGCAGATATTACTTTTTATCCCTATTTTACAGATGAGGAACCTGAAACTGAGAGGTATTCCCTAGATGCTCTGTTAGAGCTAAAATACCATGAGAAACTTATATCCTGTTCTTTTCTTTCCTGATAGAGTCTCTAGCATTCTATAAAACATTGCTCTTCATAGTAGTATGATGGGTTAATAAGAGTACTGAGGGGAAAAGGAGATGGAGGTGTCACAGGGGCGAATACATTGAGAAATTCAGGGTTAAAAAAGGTATACAGGTTTCTCTGTTGGAGGACTTCTCAGAGTACTCAATGCTCTCTGTAAACAGCTCTGGCTGTGGTTCTCTCCTCCCTGACAGTACCTCAGACTCACCTGGGGAGTTAAAAAAATACCGATGCCCAGGCCACACTCCATACCAATTAAAGCAGACTCTAGAGGTACAACGCAAGCACAGGTAGTTTTAAAAAGCTTCCCAGGAGTTTCAAAGTGCTTCCTGGGTCAAGAATCCAGCTCTATGGGGGGAGTTGGGCATAGTTACTGACTTCTCTTTATTTCAGAGAGCACCTGATTAACATCTAGTTTGGTACAACATAGTTTTGAAAATGCTGAGACATAAATATCGAAATATCCCTAAAATTCCAAAAGTTTAGGTCTGGTTCACATCTGCTAGTTTACTTTAGGCCCAAAAAGTAGAACAAAAATTGTTCTGTCAAATAGAAAAATTTTTTCCTTCAAAACTGTGTTGAATTTGACAGGAACAATCTCAATCTAGAAGTCACATTTCTGAGCTGCCCCTCAGTATGTGCTGGGTAACTAATAACATGAATCTTTACCAAATGAAGTATCGTAATAACAACCAACGCCAAGATTTTATATTTAAATGGACCTATTAAATGTCAAGAAGCTCAGATGGGGATCAAGACCACAAAACAAAAATTCCTTTACAAACATAAGATTTTTGATAATTATTTTAAAGATATTGCTTTAAATGAATGATCCCCTAAAACCTTTAGGCAATTCTAGGAAATGAAGTTAATTTTTAAAATTGAGATATAATTTTTCATTCACATACCATAAAATCCACCCTTTTATAGTAAACGATTCAGGAAATGTAGTTAATTTGAGAAACTCTGAGCCTGTTTCTCCAACCACAGAATGGCTATAATATCACCAACCTTCCAGATTGTTCTGAGATTAAATGATACATAAGACTTAAAACGTATTCTGCACGTTATAAATCCTAAGGAAATGTCAGATTCTCTTCCCTATAAACACAACACAAACTTCTCGTTATAATACAACTTTGCTGAGGGCAAGGGTAGGAGTGCTTTTATGCAGCTAGTGATGGGCCTGGAACAAGCATCCTGAAAACACTGCTTGCTGTCTTCTCTTCACCAGATCTTCTCTTCACAAATCTAAGAGAAACAAGAAAGGGCTGGAAGCCCAGCAGCCAGAATGTTACCTGCAATATATCGAATCTCGGGTAAGCACATCATGAGGTCAGGAAAGCGGTTGGGCTGATGTGTATATTTATATTCGGTGAAATCCTGGCAAATGTACCAATATCGCTTGTTCAGCTGTTCCAGCTGTGAGGCACTGGCCAGACCCCTGATATCTGTGAAGAAAATCACATAGGAAGTGGGAGAGGCTTTCTAATATGGAAGAAACACCACCTCCTTGAATAGGTGCATCTTAAAAGTCATTAAATGTCACAACGGGATCTTTTTTCTTTCTGACATGGAGGAAACAAAGTTCTGGATAAGGGAAAACAGATAAAGAAGGAAAAAATTATACAGGACAATCACTAGACTGAGCCCCTTGAGGGCTAGGCTGCATCTTTCTGAACTTCATACCCAGCTCCCAGCACAGGGCTTGGCCTAAAGCAGGTACCAGTAGATGATGAACAACTGACTGAATAATCTACTTTTCCTACTTTATCCTTCACAATCTGTAAATGTGCCCTTTGCCAGAGTCCATCAGAAACCTTGCTGATACCTACACATTCATGCTTGTACATGTACTCACACACGGTCTCCTGTGTTTCTGCTTGTACCCCTCTGTCTGGGATGTCACTCAGTTTCTTCTATAGAGGTTTCTCTCTCATTTCTTTACAACCCCCCCAACCTGCCCTTTTTATATACAGAATATAGGTATTCTATATATAAACCTTACCCAGTCTTTGAGGCCCAGCTTGGATTTCTCCTCCAAGTAGTTGCTACTGATCTCCCCCCATCTGAAGCTCAAGTAATGTGTCATGTGCCATCATAGTATATTTCTTGAGGCCAGGGACCTGGGGTCTAATTTTTTTTCAATGTCTTTAATGCTCACCACAGGGCCTGGCCTAGAGGCGGCACACAGAACGCCAGATAAATGCATGAATGGTGCAGAAGCAGGAGGAAGAGGTTTGGCCAGTGTGAGCAAAGAGGAGGGGACCCAGAGTCTCCGGACTGAGTATGGAACAGAGCACTTATAATGACGCAGGCGGCGAAACGGCCCAATTCCACGAGAGTAAAGCACTCACATGCTACTTTCGAAAAAACAACACAACTTCTCCTTCACACTCTGTTTACCAGCAGCTACCAAGGGCCACTTTGCTGGTAACTCTCCACATAGCCCACATCCAGCACATCTAACTAAAAGCCATGCTTGACATGCGTGTGAGTTTTTGTGCACCCCCACTCTGCCTTGAAGGGACTGTCAGAACCACTGCCAGCCTGTCACAGAGGCCTTATCTCTGATAGTTTCATCAGTCACTCTGCTCTTCTTCAGTCACCGGTAAACTTGGTACATATTTTAAATGACGCATGTACTGTCCTTGGTGTCTGCGTTTGAATGCATTGAAACTGACTAAACAAAGCGAATCCTCTTCCTTCTGCTATGAGTTATAGAGACTGTGGCATTTAGGTTTGAAGAAAAACTTAAGAGCATGCCCTGCACTATAGAAGGGCAGGATGATGATGAGGGGAGCACAGGCCTTCCAAGATTAGTACCCACATGGTGCGTCAGACTCTGTGTGACAGTCCTGAGGGTAAAGGGAGCATGAAACATGAGGGCGAATGTTCACTGGCCAAACAAACAAACAAACAAACCAAACAAAAACCCCTTCTTCCCACCCTCCAAGCCACTCACCTTGATTTAAGAAGTTAATTGCTTTCATGCAAGCATACTCCTCATTGCTAACCTTTAGCTGATGGAACTTGTGATACAGATAGATAAGCCGCTCGATCACCTCCATCCCTTCATCACTAAATCTGGGGAACAGACACAGGGGTTAGCAGTGGGCTCTGACACCAGTGGAGGTCAGAGGAGGGAAGACAGAGGTCTCCTACAGCTCCTTAAGACATCTAACGTAGGAAAGAGAATGGGGGAAATGGAATCCAGAACTGTTTATGAAGCATAGCTCATACAAGCTGTTGGTCCCAAGGTCAGGTGGGGTCAATCAAATCTAAGGTCAAATTCAGCTCCATCACATGAAATCTACCAGACCTTGGGAAAGTCATTTGACCCCTCTAAGCTTTGAGGTCCTCCTCTATACAATAATGCTTGCCTGCTTGGGGTAACAAGTGCCAAAGGAGGTATGGGATGTAAATGTGAGGAAATATGACATTATTAATATACTCCTACTGTTGAGATGCGGCCTGCAGTGTCAGTGGTGGCTGCCATGGTGACTCTATGCCACAATGCAGAAAAGGCTGTGGATCGTATTTGTTTAGGCTCACGTTTCCAGCAGGGCTGAGGTTAGGCGCAGTGAAAATTTTTATTGATATCCCTGACTTTGTCTAGGAAGGGAGGGAAACAATAACTGAGCCTCCGTGCCATGCCAGTCTCTGTGCTGCGCACTTGATGTGCATTATCTCATTTAATTTTCTCAGCCCTATGGGCTAGGTGAGATTATCAACACCACTGCACAGATGAGAAAATGAAGTTCAAAGAAGAGAAGGGACCGGTCCACAAGTTTGCAGCTAGTTAGTGGCAGAGCTAGAACCTGGAATCTGGTCTACCTCCCCAAGGCCTTGGCTTTCCCAATATCTAAGGTGGCACCCCCTAGCAGAGAAGACTCAATGCTCCTTTCTTGGGATTAGCAGTAAGCTCCTTGAGGAAAGACCAAGTTTTAGGCAAAGGAGCCTCAGGCTGGGGGACTAATACTCTGGGTCATAGTGGGGAATGTCTCATGTCAGAGATGAGATACCATCAAATCAAGGACGCAAAGGTTTAATGAGGAAGCAGGCAATTATGAAAGCTGAGGTCAGGCCCAGCCTCTGCTCTTCCGGGAGTGGGCTGGACTGTGGGCCAAAGTGAGCTCCAGACAGGCCTTAGATACAGCTCAGTCACACAGAGATGCTCGGCCCAGAACTGTTTCCTGGTGATTAGGTTCAGATCTGGGAGCTGCAGCTCAGTGACAGGCAAGAAGGCCCTAACTGGGTAGGACCCAGAATACCTGCAGATGCACTACTGCTTTCTGTTTTGACTGTGAGGCTTTGCAAGGGCTTGGCTTCCTGGACAAGCCGGATATTTCCCTTCACCTGGGAAAGCCGGGCTCTGGCTGGGGTCAGAGGCACCTGCACCTCGCAAGCACCAGGGGGAGCTGCAGAGCAGCTCCTGGCAATCGGAGCTCTGACCATCTGCCTCAAGGCTGGCTCCCAGTCAGACAGAGCTGGGGCTTCTTTCAGCCTGCTGATCTGAGCTACCATGGCTGACTCTGTTTCTCTCTGCTCTTGGCCCACTGGCTTTTACAACTTTATTGATATTTTCCCAGACTGGCTGACAGACAAATTTATACTGAATAACCACTATAAATAACTTTACCTACCATTCTACCATTTAGTGAGTGTTCACGCCTTGCCAGGCACTTAGTTAAATATTCTATATACATTATTTCACTGGATATTCCCAACAAATGACCCAAATGGATGTTATAATCTTCTTCGCTCACATGCAGAAACAAAGCTCAGAGGTTATTTACTGTGCCCCTACTACATTCTTAGTTTACTCTCCTGACAACTTTTGAGATTAGTAATGTCACCTTGTTAGGGGTGAGGAAGCAGAAGATGCCTTCCCCAAGGTTTACAGTCCGTTTTCTACTTCTAAGCCTGTCACTCTCTCAGCACTACACCATCTCCCCTTGCTCGTAACTGGTAACTGGGGAAGGCTACCACATGCTGCCACGGGACCCCAGGAGCTCTCTGTTCCATAGCAACAGCCCAGGGCCCAACCCAGAGCGAGTGCTGAGTTTCTCAGCGCACAGAGCTGCCCTGTGGAGCTCCTGTTAGGAGACTCGTAGGAGGCAGCATGCCCTGGGGTGCAGGTCACTCCTCATCACAGTACTTGGTTGGCTATTTCTGTCCTCGAGAGGAAAGGGTCTTCAGCGCAAATTCCCTCTACTGTCTGCTTGGAGGGGTGAGGCAGAGATGGAGTCATCCAGGTAGGGCACAGCAAAGGGGGGTGCAGTGTCAGCATCTGTCTGGTGGCGGTGTAGCAAGCGAAGATAACACTCTCCCTTAATCAGCAACCTCTCGCCCCAAGTGCTCACTCTGGCACTGCAGAGTCTGCAGGTGTGTGGCTGTCAGCCAGACCCCTGGCCAGGAGTGCCAAACCTACTCCTGGCCGAGTCTTGACCTGAGGGGCACAGAGGAGCTCCCGAGTGCCTGGCCTGAGCATATGCCCCAGATCTGCCCTTTCTCTTGGGGAGAGCACATATCTCTTTTCCAAATTTCTTAGGACAGGCTACCATCACGGACCCCTGGCAGTGGTGGGGGGGCTGGCAGCTAGCCCAGCAGCCCCCACTCAGTCTCCACAGTCTGACTGCAAAGCTTTCTTCCACAGCCCGCATCCCACCCCTTGATAAACAAACTGTTCTCTGTCCCATGGGCCTGCTTCCTCCAGCAGCCGTGCCTCCTCCACATCAGCCCACTCCACAGTTCTAACGCCCCTGTATTCCCGTCTACAAGTTATCAGCATTCAAAGCCAGAAAGTTGACAAACACACCCATTCTTCTTCTAGGTTCTCATTACGCAAGCATGCTAGGACAAGGAAAACATTCCTGCCAGGATCCCCCAAACCACTGGACCATTCAGTCAGCAATTGAAGCTGACACTATATAAGTTATGTCCCATTAAGGGCGCTGAGAGGCCCAGTTGTCTCTTTTTCATTCATCTAAATGCACCTACCCCCAGGAGCAGTCATCAGCCACAACGGTAGAGGAACTGCCATCTTGGTACCCACATCAGACTCCAAGATGAAAAGTACCAGGGCACATTCCAGAAAGTCGAACTTTCCAGAAGGCTAGAGACTTTAGCACAGGGTAATGGCGAAGAGCCTGGCTTTGGAGCACAAAAGATCTAGGTCATAAACTTAACTCCATCTCTTTCTAGCTTTGTAGCCTTGAGTTTTCGCCTCTTTGAACCTCATGTTCCTCATCTGTAGAGCAGGGGTAGTGTGAGTATAGCCTCGTAGGGTGGTGGTGAGGCCTAAACAAATAATGTTTCCAAAGCACTTAAGATGGAATTTAGCACAATAAACAGTCTATAATCCTTAGCTATTATCGTTATTAATAGCATCGATACCATCACTCCCACTACCACAGAAAAAAGAAAAGACTGTGTGTGTTTCCTGAACCTTACAGCCGGGTCTGAGCGGGAAGCTGGGAGGAAATTTCCAGAGATCTGGCAGAAATGGAGCTAATGCTCACGAGGCAGAAGCGCCCATTAAAGCCCATCCAGTGCAAGGCATCTTCTCCTGCGAGTGAAGGAGTCTTGATTAGGGCCAGGAGCAGTCGCTGGCTGGTGCTACAATCTGCTTTAAATCAAATTCACCCAGCTCACTGTCTGATAACAGCCTGATTAAGGAAAATGGGCACCATAAATTTGATTCGATATTTGAGAAGAGAAAAGGAGGGGGGTCATGTATCATCCGGGAAAAGCCTTTTCATGACAGCAGGAACTCACTTGCACTCAAGAGCTGTGAAAAAGTAAAGGCATCTGGGGGAGTAACGCGGGGGCAGGCAAGGTAGGGAAGAGCTACGGCCAATTACAGACTCCACGCCCTGGGTTTCCAGCAGAGTGGAGACTGCTTTACAGCGATGAACCTGGTTCTGGAGGTTTTCATAGTTCCATTTCCTCTGACCTCTTGGGCAGTTCTACATGCATCTCAGACTCAACAGACCCCAAATCAAACTCAGAGTGAGTGGCTCATCTCTCAGCTTGTTCTTCCCAGCTCCATTATTTTGGCTAAGACAACTGGTCTGGTGGCCAGTCTCTTTCCACTCACTGAAGTCCCACTGACTTTCCCTCCTTGCCACATCTTAGGTCTGTGCTACTCTCTCTACTCAGCGACACAGTCACTGCCGCTTTGTCCAGGCCTAGTTTCCTTTTAGCTGAGCTATCGAACAGCCACCTATCCAGATGCTGTCCTCTAGCCCTGTCCGTGTCAATCCATCCCGAGCTATACAGCCACAGAGATTTTTCTAAAATGCAAACTGACCGTGTCATTGCTTCACTTAAAAATGTCCCATGACAATACCATTTAGACAAAATCCAAATCCTTTAGATTGGCATTCGAGCGCCTTCGTGACCTGTCCTTTCCGCAGCCTTCTCTCCAGCCACTTCTTCCCTGATCTCTGTCTCTCAGGTACACTCTCTCTGTACCCTAATCCACAGCACTGCCTTTGGTTCTCCGCAAAAAGCGACCATCTCGGATCTCTAACTTCCAGGACTTTGTGTAATTCTCCCGCGTTCATCCTGTTCTCTATAATCTACCTAGAAAACTCCCACTTCAAGGTACAGCTCAAATGTCTTCCTCTGGCAAGCATTCCTTGATTACGCAAGTAGAATAACTCACTCCCTAGTCTATGCTTGCAGTCCCTCATATGCCCCTCGATCTCCACCAATATCACCCTAGACCATAGGTTGTATTTCCTTCTATTTGCCTCCCAATCCCCTAAACCAAAAATAGGGACTCTCATCTCAGTCAGAAACCACGTCTGCATAGTCTGTACTCCCAGCACCCTTTCCCCACAGCATACAAGCAAGTGCTCGGTAAATGGGCCTGGACTCAGAACTAACATGCTGAAGTCTAACCTGCATTTCTCCATTGAAGGCTTCCATAGTACAGTAAGAGTCCTAACAAAAAAAACTGCTTTTTTATCCTCAAATCCATTTGAGAGCTCAGCAGCAACTGATGTGTTTGAGTCAGCATTTTGACGAACTTTCTGCAACGATGGAAACGTTCTGGATCTGCACTGTCCAGTAGAGCGGCCGCTAGCCACAGGTAGCTACTGAGCACTTGAAAGGTGGTTTGTGTAAGCGAGGAACTGAATTTTTAATTTCATTTAATTTTAATTAATTAAAATTTTAAAAGCCCCCTGAGGCTAGTGGCTACTACAATGAACAATGCAGCTCTAGATTCTCCTCAGATAGGAGCCTTCCTAGGAAATAAAAATTCCCTTGCTAATTCAGCTGTTACTGGCCCCTGCCCTGTTCTTGGGGTGCATGGGATTAGACATACCGGGGTGAGGTGCCTTATGAAGCTCAAAACCAGAGAGGCCCCACATGACCAGTGGTCGCTTCCACCTGCAAAAGGCCTGGGAAAACCCATCACTCCACAGAGCGTGGAGCCCACTGGCTGAGCCGACTCTGGAGGCAGTCCCAGGCTGCACTGGTAGATTCCGGGGAGGCCAGGCCTGCTGGGCCAGTTCTGCAAACCCTGGTGATATTAGAGCAGGCTGACTGCTATCCAAACACTCAGCCCAGAGTTACAGAGCCGGAGATAGGAATTTGATGGAAACAATGAATTAGAGGCTCAAGACAAGGGGTTAGGTCATTTGCAAAATCAGATAGCTCTGTTTACAGGACGAAGTGTCAGCTGGGTTCAAAACTCTGTCATATAGATCACTCTGAAGCCAGTAAACATCACTAAAAAGGAGAAATTAGAAAACCAGAAGAGAAAGTCAACACCCAGACTCCTCCCTCCCTCAGCTGTGCACAGGGCCCTCGAGGGTTTGGGGTTTTGCTTTTAGCCAAAGTCTCGGCCTGTCTTGATGCCATGTGATTGGGTGCCAGAGGGAGGTGTACCCCAGTCCTGTTTATAGAAGTGTGGGAGCTGGTACCTCACCCTCTCCAGCTTTTATCAGTGGGGGCACTTTTTCTTCCCTCTTTCTTGGTGCTCTGGAATCTCATGCTTTCCGTTATTTTAAACTGTCCAATAAAGATGAATTACTGAAATGTCTATTTAAATATGATTTAAGAGTCTATGGCCATGCTACTCTGAACAAGCCTCATCCCATCTGATCTCGGAAGCTAAGCAGGGTCGGGCCTGGTTAGTACTTGGATGGGAGACCACCTAGGAAGACCGGGTGCTGTAGGTGTAAAAAATTTTTAAAAATAAATAAATAAGGGATTGTAAGCTGACAAGGTCCTTGTAATTTGTGAAGTCAACCAAGGGCTGCCTCGCCTAAAAATATATATATATGTGATTTAAGCTATATTTTTCACATGGATAAATTAATAAGCCAGAAAAGTTGTATCAACATCACTTTGTCCTGATTTGGGGGTGTCACCACGTGCTCCAGGTCTCCAAAGTGAGTGAATAAAAGATCTGTTCTACGGAGGGAAGTTAGAAGGATCCCGGCCAGCTGGGATGAGACTTTATGCTAGAAAACATCAAGGAGAACAACGGTCTCTCAGCCCCATGCTCTTAGCATCTCAGATGCACTGAAAGAGCCTAAGCTCTGCAGTTGGGCAGGTCTCTCTGACCTTTAGTTTTCTCATTTATAAAATAAACATAACCACGCCTATAATGCTGGAGGCTTGAGAAATAAGACAATCATATAAAATACTAAGCCCGTGCCTGGCACACAGTAGGTACCACAGTGACTTCTAGGTCTTGTTCTCAGATTGTAAACTATAGCTCAGAGGCCCTCACTTTACAAGTGAAGTTTAGATTTTTGTTTTTCCCAGATATCTTATCTTACCTCAGTAATCCACACGTGATAAAGGTAACAGTTTAGCACTCTGCTATGCTTTGCTACACAATATCATTTATTTCTCACAACTACCTTGCTGGGGAGGTTATCATCCCATTTGTTGTTTGTATTGGTATTATACCATTTTATAAATTCAGAACCTGAGGATCACAGACTTGAGCAAGGTTACAAAACTAGTCAATGGCAGTGTGAAGATTCAGATCCAATCCTGTATGGCTTTAATGCCCAACCTCTGGAGTGCCAGGCAACTCTGCCACTTTGCAGGAATGACAATGAATGGGGCGGGGGTGGGTGGGGACTGACAACTGGTTGCTGGGGAACTCCTTCCCAGCCAGGAGCCCTCACCTGTGCAGTTCTTCATCAGAGGGTGAGTACTTGGCGGTGACGTCAGCCAGCTCCCCGAAGATCTGCTTGCTGTAAACGGTGAGGGAGGACAGCAGGATTAATTCCTGCCACGTGGAGCTCAGGAGGCACGTGTAATCCTTGATTGAGAGCTCGCAGAAGAAAGGCAGTTTCTTGATCCAGGCAATCTGCCTAAAGAGCAGCTCATCGGCCAGGCGGCAGAGCAGCGCAAACAACTCTGCCTGGGTCACAGTGTATCTAGGGGCAGGGACAGGAGCAAGTCACTTCCAGTGGCAGAGGGTGAGGATCGGGGGCACAGGGAGAGGGTATGCCCAAGGGCACAAAGAGTCTGGCAGTGGGCTCCTTGCCCTTGACCATGGATCCCAGCTCCGTTCAATTCAGTCTAGTGATAAAAGGGCAGGGCTGGGGCCAGCAGCAAGTTTAGGCCTGAAGAGACGGTTTGGTGAGAAAAGGTTGCTGGGGAGAAAGGAGGCTTAGAAATGTGTACAATTAGCAGGGAACATGACTTTGAATGTCGGTGTCCACTAACGTTTCATGTGTCAAGAGAAAATTCCCAGTCACTCCTGAACTAGTTTTGGCAATCAAGGCCCCATTAGGGGGATCTGGTACCCACCAAATACAGGAACTGGTGGAAAAACGAGCCTGGGGCTCGATGGCTGAAAGACAGCAGAACAAATTCAGCAGCTTTCCTGCTCTCACCGCACCCCCTGGTGGTGAGAGCTCAGGGACTAGAGCCGCTCCGCCCTGCCAAGCTCCTGCTGGAGGAGGGAAGGAGCAGGGCGTTTCTCATCTCTGGCCTGGATGACAAAGGGTCCAGATTTTCTTCCTCGCAAGGACCCTTAGAATGATTCTTCTCCACACTCTCCTATCCAGATTTATAAAGGTTTTGTGTGGCCTTCTTGGAGGTAGATATTTAAATTTCCTCTCTGAAAGTAGAGACTAGCTTAAGAAATCTCAGGATACCTTTTGGAAGGTGTCTAAGTTTAGAAACACTCAAAGAGCCTATGCTCCAAGCCAAAGGGGTAACAAGTGCAATGGGAGGGATGGGGGCTACAGCCTGTGCTATCTACTCGGAGAGAGCCGACGGAGGGCTGTAAGGTCATCCCTTTCCGCCCACTCAGGCCTGCACACAGAGCACAGGGCACCAGGCTACCCATGGGTGCGTTGGCTAGAGACGCAGCCAGGCCACAACCTATTTAGTGCCCTGAGTGCCTTGTTAAGGAGCCTAGACTTGATGTATAAGTATCCCCAGAACTATAGCTTATCTTTGGTTCAGCGGCGCTGACTCATCCCAGGGGCTGACTTACCTAGGTCTAAGCAGAAACAAAAGCCCTTTACTCCCAATTCCCTAGGGACTGATAAAGAGCCCTAACTCTAAGAAAAAATATGCTCCAGAGAAAAATGAAGGACCACTGACTTCAAAGATAAGCACAGATCTGTCCTCTGATACTGGGTCCTCACTCATCCCCAACTCATTCTGAAGCCCAAGGGTATAGCTGCCAGGGATGAAGGTGGGTGTGGGGTAGAGAACATTGTGAAGCTGCAAGGGCTAAAATAGGGCAGGACTCACTCACCCATCTTCGATCAACATGGGTGTGCCCAATGGCTCCAGGTCCTCAGCTGACACGAGCTGGTGAATCAGACTGTATGACTGGGGATCCAGGCTGCGAGCTTGTGGGGGCAGAAGTGGCGAGTGGGCAGAATAGCTAAAAAGGTGCGGTATGTATTGATAGTGTGGAGGCACAGACATCCCCACGTACTGCTCCCTGAATGCCATGAATCCATTCAGTTCCACAGACCTGCTGGAGAGAAGAGTCTCACGTCAGGCAGAACCATGGCAGGTCTACTGCCTCCTCAGAGGAAATGAGCCAGAGGTGGCTCGAGTGGTCTTCGGCCATGGAGTCTGCCTTCATCAAGCCAGGGACATAATTAATGGTTACACACATCTCTTCCTTTTCAGAAAGAGAGAGAGACTGTGCGAGTTTATGTGTGGCTCACCACTAGACACCCAGGACCTGGCAGAGTAGACACTGAATAAATATTGGCTAAATGCATCCTTCATACAGGTGCCACATTTGGAGAATTCTTAATGGATACTCAGACTAGGATAACAAAGGTGGGTGCTTGTTTTGGGTGGGTGTGTGGGTGTGTGTGTGTGTGTGGTGTTGTGTTTTACTGTTAGGAAAACTAAGGCACAGACAGGCTAAGTGCCTTGCACAAAACAAATCCAGCACCCAGCAAGGAACCCAGCATGTGGCAACAACTCCCTAAACATTCAAAGGAGGGAACAAACTAAGGAACAACTGAATGAATAAAGGTTATAATAAAATATGAAGAAAAAGGCAGATTCTTATTTTCCTTCCCTTTTTTGGAGAATTCTAGCCAATGTCAACTAATTAAAAAAAAAAAAAAAAATCCTACAGCTTTACCTAGCTGCATCTCCTAAAATAGGGGTCAGCAAACTATGGCCCAGGACCTGTTTTGGTAAATGAAGTTTTATTGGAACATAGCCACACGCATTCATTTACCTATTGTGACTGGCTGCTTATACACTCTGACGACGCAGGTGAGTAGTTGAGACCTAGACCATAGCCCTGCAAAGCTTAACATATTTACTATCTGGCCTTTACAGACAGTTTGCTGATCTCTTTCCTGTAAGAAATATTTCTGAGCAAAGAAAGCCTTCCCTGGTAGCCAAGGGCTATATTTCATACCTAACAATTAACTTAAGATACCATTCTTGAACCAAGAGTCTCTAAACTGGTATTCCATGACAGCAGCAAATCTGACTAGGTTAAAAAGTTTTCACTATTTCTTAAAATTTATTTATTTATTTTTATTTTTTAGGCTAGGCAACCCTTGGTTGACCTTCTCGACTGCCCTTGTCAGCTTACAATCCCTAATTTTTTAAATATTTTTAAGCCTACAGCACCTGGTCTTCCCAGGTGGTCTCCCATACAAGTACTAACCAGGCCTGACCCTGCTTAGCTTCTGAGATCAGACAGGATCGGGCTTGTTCAGGGTAGCATGGCTGTAGACTCACTATTTCTTAAAATTTATAGTGAAAATCTTCACTATTGCTGAGGCAGAGAAATTATAACTTAATTTAATATTGTCAGTGTGGCTTGTTTTATCTCAATGATAAAGTAAATGTGAGAAAAGAGCTACATTTAACATGTTGCTCTGTTAGGTAAAGAATGTATGGGCACAGAGAGCAGATATAGCACTTCATCAGTCTGCAGAAGAGACTGCTGACATTTTCAAGGTCTTCAGCAAAAAAATGGGTTATCAAATCCTGTTGTGCATCATCCTGGGCCCTACCCCAAAGGACTGAGGGAGCAAGGGTACAATGGCGGAGACAGGCTGGCAGGAATACTCAGCCCAGAGGGCTCCTCATGGGTCCACTCTCTGGGTGACCGCTAGGTGATGCTGGGTTTGCCTTGAAGCTCACCTGGAGGACAGTGTGGAGCCTGGTGAGGGCTGGTTGCTCTCTGAAGCCCTGTTCCCAGGGGAACTGTGGTCGCTGTCACCATGGTTGCTCCAGTGATTGGCCTCTTCCTCAAATTCCTGCCCAGACATGATCCTTTCGATCTCTTCCTCTGATATCTTTGACAAAGAATTGGTACATGTTAGACTGTGTACGCGGGACACCATCTGTTCCTTCTTTAGAACTGAGACATTATTTAAACCTCATGGGGATTTCCAGAACACTCTAAAGAGAAACCCAGATGCCCTCCCCTCCACTCCCATGACCAGGTCTCTCACTAATCTAGGAGAGCTTTGCCCCAGCACCATGGCTCACTTCTTGCCCATTGACCACCGCCCCTGCAAGCCACAAAACCTCTAGGTTCTTCAACACTCCTTTATGTCCTCGAGTGTAATCTTTCCTACCCCCGAAACACTACTTTTCGAATGTCACCTTCTTTGCGAATCCTTCTATCACTACCTAGACAAAATTTTAAGTCCTTCTTCTATCCACTCATAATTCTGTGTATTCTGAGAGGGGCAGAATAGCATAGTGGGGTTAAGAATATGAATTCTAGAGTCAGACCACTTTTGCTCTAACTCAGGTTCTGCCACTTTCTAGTTGTACAGTCTTGGGCAAGTCATTTAACTACTTGAACCTCAATCCTTCAGCTCTATAGTGGAGAGAATAGTATCTATCTCATAGGATTGTTGTGAAGATTAAATTAGTTAATATATCATTACATGTATAGAAAAGGGCCTAGCACATTAGCAACAATTATGGAAGGTTGACCAATGATATCTTCATCATTATTGTTATTTTTATAGCACTTATGGTAATGAAACATGAAAATATCCTCTACAAGACCTAAGACTATGAAAGGACCTAAAAAAAGTAAATATTCAATAAATGCATGCTAGATAAGTGAATAAATGTTCACTTATTAAGTAATGACCGCAAACCTTCACATGAATTTTCTTAGTAAGAAAGACATTCCTAAGCCTATTGAATAAATAAGAAGACACTGCAGCTAAGACAAAGGCCCAAGATCACACTGCATGCCCACGTCTGGGCAGGAGTTGGAGGAAGAAGCCAGAGTATCCAAGCATTCAGTCTAGTGCCCTAGCTACACCACACAAGGAGTAAATAAACACTTGTATAAAGTGTCCGACCCAGAGCTGAGGCCTAACCAGCTCAACTCAGCACGCAGAAGGAGAGTGAGTGCTAAGGAGGAAGGGCCAAATGAATTTTTATTTCTTGTTTCTACGAAAAGCATGGGAGGACATTTTCTCCCAAGTCTGTCTAACTCAAACCTACATAATTCTTTGCTCCAGGAGTCTGTGAGGAAACCTTGAGCTGCTCCGATCAGAAATACAGGAGGCATTTAGAACTGAAAGCCAGCTAGAACACAGGGCTTGGAGGGAAAACGAACGTTTAACTGGTGTACAAGTTGAGTGAGTGGTCGTAAATAGTTTGGATTGCATGTTGAATTAGCAGGGTTGTCTTTATTCAGTCACATGGAGCAACAAAACAAAACTTTTCTCTTAAGGGTCCGTAGAGCACTGAAATCCCTATTTGCATTTTATAAGATATGTGAAGATAAATGGTGCCATCAAACTCTAAGACATCTACTGAGGCCCTGAAGACTGAGGCATCTCTGTGATGGCGATGAGAGCAAGACCAGAGCTTGGTGGGTGGGCAGGGAATCACTTGAGGTGTGGGAAAAGGGCCAGTCCTGGAAACTTCAGCTTACTTCAATTGGGAACCAAAGTGAAACTACACCTGTGGGTCCCAAAGGACACTGGGCAATCATTGATACACTGAACAGGGGATAGAATGTGTGGGAGTGCTTGAATCTGGGATCAAATCTCATCTGCGATTTCCTAGCTGGGCACTACTGGCCAAGTCATTCAAGTTCTCTGAGCCTTAGCACCTTCCTGTATAAAATGGAGATAATGCCACCTCCCTTGTAGCTCAGGGTTCCCACGCAGCATGCTGGAATATAGAAATAGGCAGGTTTCAGTCAGACTTGGGAGGTTAATCTAAAAGTTACAGAGTGCAAGTGCACAACAGGTGCTCAATAAACGAAAATTCTAGCCCTTCTTATTTTAATTATAATTAAACACAGTTAAGAACTTGGAAATCACAGCTCTCTCTTCCTAACACATCCCAGAAATTATAAAAGACTAAAAGGAAAATTATGTTCAGTATCAAAAAGTCAAACGCAATGATAGATGAAATAGGTTTCTCTGAATATCAGCTCCCTCAATTCTGCACAGAGTCTAGAAATGTAAGCAACTGAAGATCCCTTGGCATGGTAGGAGAGCTACACATATACTCAAAAAACATTAGGTAGAGCTACACATATACTCAAAAAACACTGAGGAAATGCTACAAAATTCTTCCTGATGAGTAAATTTTCTACTGCATCTTAATGTAAAACGAATGAATACAAATAAAGGTCATTTATGTAAACCCCAAAGCTAACGTCATACTCAATGGTGATAAACTGAAAGGTTTTCCTCTAAGATCAGGACAAGGGCAAGGATGCCCACTCTTAACACTTCTATTCAACATGGTACTGGAAGTCCTAGCCAGAGCAATTAGAGAAGAAAAAGAAATAAAAGGCATCTAAATCAGAAAGGAAGAAGTAAAATTATCTCTGTTCACAGATGACGTGATCTTATATGTATAAAACCCTAAAGATTCCACCAAAAAAAACCCAACCTGTTAGAACTAATAAAAGAATTCAGCAAAGTTGCAGAATACAAAATCAACATATGAAAATCAGTGGCATTTTTAAATGCTAATAATAAGTTTTCTAAAAAGGAAATTAAGAAAACAATCTCATTTACGATAGTGTCAAATAGAAAATACTTAGGAATAAACTTAACTAAGGAGGTGAAAGACGTACATATTATTGAAAGAAATTTAATGCTGCTGAAAGAAATTAAAGACATAAATAAATGGAAAGACATCCTGTGTTCATAGATCGAAAGACTTAATGGTGTGAAAATGTTCATACTACCCAAACTTATCTATAAAGTCAATAAAATCCCTATCAAAATTCCAATGGCACTTTTTGCAGAAATAGAAAAAGCAATCCCAAAATTGTTTAGGATTTAGAACCCAAAATAACCAAAACAATCCTGAGAAAGAACAGCAAAGCTAGAGGTCTTACAGTTCCTGATTTCAAAACACATTACAAAGCTATAGTAATCAAAACTATACAGTACTGGCATAAGGAGAGACACAGAGACCAGTGTTAACAGAATAGAGCCCCCAGATAAACACATACAAATATGGTCAAAGATCTTCGACAAAGACGCTAAGACTACACAATCAGGAATAGTTTCTTCAAACAAGTGGTTCTGGGAAAACTGGATATCCATAGGCGAAAGAATGAAATTAAACTCTTATCTCACACCATACTCAAAAATCAACTCAAAATGAATGAAAGACCTAAATGTAAAACCTGAAAATATATAACTGCTAAAAATAAACAAACAAGCAAAACAGAAAAAAAGCTTTTTGACATTGGCCTTGAAAATGATTTCTTGATATGACACCAAAAGCACAGGTAACAAAAGCAAAAATGGACAAATGGGATTATACCGAACTAAAGAAACTTTTGCAAAGCAAAGGAAACAATCAACCAAGTGAATAGGCATCTTAGAGAATGAGAAAATATTTTCAAACCATATATCAGATAAAGGGTTAACATCTAAGATATACAGGTAATTCCTGTAATCCAATAGCAAAAACAAAACAAAACAAAACAAAACCTGATTAAAAAATGGGCTAAACACTTGAATATACATTTCTCCAAAAAAGATATATAAATAGACAACAGGTACATGAAAAGATGCTCGACATCACTAATCATCACGAAAATGCAAATCAAAACCACAGTGAGTTATCACTCCACACTTATTAGTATGGCCATTATCAGGAAGAAAAAAAAAGAAAACAAAATAAGTAGGACTGGAGAGGATGTGGAAAACTGAAACTCTTGTGTACTTCTGGGTGGGAATGTAAAATGTAAAATGGTGTGGCCACTATGGAAAACAGTATGGAGGTTTCCCCGCCAAAAACCCACCTGACTGTCCATTCATGGATGAATGGATAAACAAAATGTGGAATATACATGCAATGGACTATTACTGGGCCTTAAAAAAAAAGAAGGAATCTTGTCATAAGTTACAACTGGATGAACCTTGAAGACGTTATGCTAAGTGAAATAAGGCAGTCACAGAAGGATAAATACTGCATGGTTCCACTTACATGAGGTATCAAAGTGGTCAAATTCTTATATGGGGAAAGCAGAATGGTTGTTGCCAGGGACTGGGGGGAGGGGAAATAGGGAGTTGCTGTTCAATGGGTATAAAGTTTCAATCGCAAGGTGAAAAAGTTCTAGAGATCTGCTGTAAAAAAATGTGCATATAGTTAATACTGTATACTTAACAATTTGTTAAGGATGTAGATTTCATGAGTTGTTTTTTTTTTTTTTACCACAAAAAGAGCAGCTATGAGCATAGACCAAAATAAATTAGTTTGCAAGAAATATATATGACTTGAATAACATCAATAAAAATATTTGATTTTAAAAAAGAGAGAGAATGAATAAACACACACTGACACCCCAACTGAGGGCATGTTATGTACCAAGCCCATGTGACAGGAACCCCCCCATATGGCGTCAGTGTACGTCTCAAAACAACTCTGAATTCTTGTCTCTCTCATTCCCCACATTCGATTGGATAAATCCTATTAATTCTATCTATTAAATATCTCCTGAATCTATTCCCTCTCCTCAATATGCACTATCATTGCCCTGCTTAAAACCACTTTCTCTATATCTCTTGTTTGGACTTCTGTAAAACCCTTTATAACCCTTCTTCTCTGTCCCCAGTCTCACTGACCCTTATCCAGGTCTGTTTCACTGACCCTTACTCACGAACTGTTTTCACTGCTAGAATGATCTTTCTAAAATGCAAATCTGACCATGTCCCTCTCTTTACTTAAGACTTTTTAGTGGTTGCCTCTTGGTCTATACCAATAATTCTTGAGGCACGGTCCCTGTCCGCTAGTGTGCTCAGGGATTCACTTCATGGGTCAGAAACAGATCCAACTCTCTATACTCATAAAGTTCTTCTGCTGAGAAGTAAGATCAAGCAGTGTAGGCTGGCCCCACAAAGGTTTTACCTAAGGAGCCATATTCGAAGACAGCTGAAGGCCACTCTGGAGAACTGATCCCAAGTTCAAGGAATCTACCTTATCTGCTGCCACTGCATGTGCTCAGTGCTCCAGCCTGACTGAACGAACTCCTTGACCTTCTTTCAAGATTCATCTCTTGGTCTTTTTGCTGTCTGTCCTGTCTGGCAAGACTAAAAGGTGATTGGCTTCCCGCCCCTTCCCAACATAGTGATAATTCCTACTTTTCCTTCAAGACTCAGTTCAAACTTTACCTTGTCTATGAAGCCTTCCCTGAGTGTCTTCAGTCTCCCGCATGGCTCCAATCCAAACAGAAAAGAAGCCCCTCCCTTCTGGGCATACTCTGTTATGCTCACTGTATTCTGATGTCTTTACATATCTGTCTCTCCCACTAGACTCAGTTCAAGGTACAGGGGGCCTGGCACAGAGTTAGTACTTAGTAAATGTTTGTTGGACTAAATGGATATTATCATTCCTACTCTGCAAATAAGGCAATCTTTTCAGCTGATATATCTTCAGAAACACTGAACAGCAAAGTAGTCTTGCTGATTTCTGCCAGGCCATGTTTGTCTACAACCTTAAATCACTGACATAAAAAATCTTCTGAATGGTTTAGAACCAGAATTAGGTTCACTCCTTGTGAAATCTCTAGGAAAAGTTGAGGGATTGATCACAAGAAGAACTTCAATCATTATGTTATGTATTTAAGATTTTCAAAGCACTTTCATCTCCAGGCTCCAAAAGCAGTTTTATAGGAAGGAACACCAAGATTAACTGCCCCCAGGAGCAGACGAGAGGATCAAAGTGAGCAGCCACAGAAGTATCTGGAACTCAGGATGGATCACAAAGAGTGAGGACTAGAACTCACCTGGACTGGCCCAATGCTCTTGTTCCGGCCTCCAGGCATGCCGTCTTCTCTGATTGCTGGAAGGAAAGATAAGACAGTCAGAAGCATGCTTACAGCAGTCTGGGCACAAAAAGAAAACTTATTTGGCCAAAGCACAAGGTAGTTTTTGGTGACGCCAAGATTAAAACACAGGTCTTTCTGGACTCAAAGCACATACTCTTTCCATTATTCCAGGCAACCTCATAAGCATTAGATACTTTTGGCCCCTGAGGCACTGGGTACACGCCACACGCACTGTATACATTCCACATGCTCAACAAAAGTGACAACATTATTAATAGTCCCACAGTTACACATATCCCACCAGAATGGTACATCTGAAAGTTTCAGTAAATTCAAGGAGAGGGATAGAAAGGATATTTTCATTCTTAATTTTTTTCCAGACTGTCTGAGTTGAATTTGTAGGATAAGAACAGGTTTTTTTGTTTTTGTTTTTGTTTTAATTAATCAGAATTTTGACTTCACTGGTTCCTCCCTACAAAGGCAGTCTACTAAGCTTCCTTGAAGTTGATTTCCCACTCAGGTGACTCAACAAAAAGAAGTTATTCAGCATTTTCTAACTATAAAAAGCATCCTTTAAATAGTACCAGCCTCATTAAGAATAACAATTATGAATACTATTACCTTCCCTGTTTATGGAGCACTTAATACAGGGACACAGAGAAGGAACCCTTGATTTGCAATTATAGAAAGGCGTTGGTGTCTGGCAAAGCTTTCTGGAAAAAACAACTCCTGAACCAAATTCTAAAGGAGAGAGAGAGAGAAAGAGAAAGAGAGAGAGAGATAGAGAGAGAGACAGAGAGGGAGGGAGGGGGTGAGCTTGAGGAGCCAATGGGGTCAGATCACAGAGAGCCTTGAATGCCAGGCTAAAAGAATGAACTTTAGCAGAGGAGCCGGTGCATAAGATGGAATGTAGTAGGAGAGGGATGAGGGTAGGTTGGTGGTTTTGAAAAATCTGTGATGGCTACTGTGGAGGGTGGTTTGGAGGGAGTAAGAGGATAAACAGGGGATAAGCTAACGCCATCATGTGAGAGCAACCTTTGCCCTGATATACTTACTTCAAAAAAAATTAACATGAAGAATGCAGAAAATCTTTGGGGCAGGGCTGGCCGCCTCAAGAGGATCGTTCTAGTCCTCACTCTCCAAGCATAACACTCATCCCTGTGGTAACTGCAAGGCTGACGGGAAGTTGGCTCTCCTTAAAGGAGACATCCTATTTACTAGACTAGCCTTAGAAGGTTATACACCTCACAATTAGACAAATTCGGGTCTAAATCTTGTTTCTGCTTGGTCTGTGTAATTACAGACAAGTTTCTTCGCATCTCTGAATAAAACTTCAGAATAAAATTTACTGAAGAATAAAGAAGGGTTGTTGGAACCTGTCTTATGGGGGTATTATAAGGAATATATATAAAATAATATAGTTAAAGCACCAAGCATAGGGCCTGGCTTATCAAGTAGCCTAATCCTTTCCCCAGCCTCTTTTCTCCAAACTCAGGAGTGAAAAAAACCAAGGTTCCACTCTCAACTTTGTTAAATAAAGCCTTAGTATCTTCATCTGTGAAATGGAAGCAACAGTCTGCTTTACAAGGCTGCTGTAAATGTGGAGTGACAAACATACACGGCCCACGTTAGGGCTGGAAGCATGCTTGGTTGTTGTCTCGGAGCTCTCTTTCAACCCAATTTCGAGTTCTAAAGATCCTTAAAATTCCTTCTCCGCTGTTCCAGGGTCAATGACAGTCTTCAGGCATTTCTATTTCCAATATTGACATCTCACATGTCTTTGCTTCAGCTCACAGGTACAGAACAAAGATCACTGGCAGATACAACACTGAATATATTTCACTTGATTATCTCACTCTCGCTGTCTTGGAGGCGAGGAAGAAACTCAACATTCTTTCCTTTTTGTTTAAAAGGCCACAAGCTTTGAAGATTTATATCTTGCCAAGTTCTTGTTCTGATATTTAAAGTTCATGTTGACCTTTAACCCCAACCAGAGTGAGGAAACTCATATATGATGGACATTTATGATGTGTTAGGTACTACCTTGGGTAACATAAACCCATGAGGAAAGCATCAGTGTCATTCCCATTGAATCTAGGGCTCAGAGAAGCCAAGTATTCTGCTTAAGGTGACAGAAACTAAACAGCAGGATCAGGGTTGGAACCCAGACTATCAGGCTAAGACCAGCCTTCTTTCCACTACTAGTATTCCCTATAATGTGTACATCCCATTGGAGAAACAATTTTTGGTGGTGCATACATAAACCCTTAATTATAAATTTCTTAACATGCACTAAAAAATACTGATTTCCCTTTGAAAATTCCTTTTGAAAATTAACTTTTTAAAAAGTGATTTAAAGAAGTATATAAAGTAAACAATAGTCCTGGTTTAGACCAGAGATGATAAAATCTTTCAAGATGGCATGAAACTGCCTGAAGTATGGGAAACGATAAAATGTAATACAGCAGTGGTCCCCAACCCCTTTGGCACCAGGGACCGGAGCTCCTATGAGAATCTAATGCCTGACGATCTGAGGTGGAGCTGAGGCGGTGATGCTGGCGCTGGGGAGCGGCTGCAGATACAGATGAAGCTTTGCTCACTCGTCCTCCACTCACCTCCTGTGTGGCCCAGTTCCTAATAGGCCACTGATCGGTATCGGTCCACAGCCCGAGGGTTTGGGACCCCTGTCAGTTACAGTGCTTCTGTTAAAACAAAAACCTGTATATTTTAAAGCTTATAATGTACTCACTCACCTATGTTATTGTATTCAATTCTCAAAATAACCTTGGAAGGTGCACATTATTATCCTATGCAGTCGAGAGATGAAGAAACTGAAGCTCGAGGTGACAAGCGACTTGTCCGAGGTTACTCAGGGAAGGGCTGACAGAGCTGGGATTTCAGTTCGGGTCTTCTGATTCTAAAACTGTGTTTGTTCCTTGATGCTACACTGGGCTAAGAGCAAGTTTTTCAGCAGGGCTGAGAGTCTTTCTGGTAGTGAACTGATTAAAAAGAAAAACCAAAACCAAAACCAAAGGGCTTCTGGGCACCAGATCACAGGGATGGTTCTGCGGCTCCTCTTGTCCAAGCCTACGGGAGCGACACCCGCCATGGTTCTAGCTGCTCAGAAGAAGCACAAATATCCTTCCTGCTCTGGAACTCATGCGCCGACCATTCCTCACTTAGGCCTGGGCAGCCAACCAAACCCGGAAACCAGGAACAGAAAGGCGAGTAGGACACAAAGCGAACTACATCGAGCCCTGCTCAAAACCTGCCGGTGGCTCCCTCCGGTCGTGGGCTAAGTCCCAGCTCCCAAGCTTTGCATTCAAGACCCTCCGTGCTCTAGTTCCTCAGGTTTCCCCATCCTCATTTCTCACCATAAATGTTATACTGTACCTCCAGAGAACTATTTGTTAGTTCTTGAACATGCCATGCTGTTTTACACAGTTTTGCCTCTGCACATGTTGTTACTCCTACTAAGAAAGAAACTTTATAGTGGAAAAGTCCGGCAACACCACCTTACCCCAGTAATTCAAGTTAACGTGGTGAATAATGGACAAACTCACACCATGTGCTCCCGATATGATGCACCAAAAGGACACAACACTTTTGTAGCATTGTTGCTAGAAATGCATAATTTCAATCTAATCATGATGAAACTGACAAACCCAAGTTGAGGGATAGTCTACGAAATAAATGACTTGTTTACTTCAAAACTGACAATGTTATTAAAAGACAAAAAAAAAAGGCTGAGAAACCACTTCAGATTAAATATGATTAGAGACATAAAAATTAAATGTAATGTGTGACCCTGAACTGGCTCCTAGATCAGAAAAAATAAATTGCTATAAAAGACATTGAGATAATTGGTAAAATTTAAATGAGATATGCTAATTAAATAATAGGATTATATTAAATTTCCTAATTTGGTAATAGCACTGTGGTTATTTTAGAAGCAAAGGGGAATACGGTCTGTAACTTACTCCCAAATAGTTACACACACACACACACACACGACACGGAAAGAGGGAGAGAAAGGAAAGGCGGAGTCATTTTTAAAAGCTCTTTAAGTTGTAAGGAGCCTGAACTTCTATCCGTTCAAGATTCTGCTCAAATATTCTCTCTCTTTGAGATTTCTCAGTGCTCCATTTTTACCCTGGTAAAGTGACATGGCAATGCCACGGGGTCACTGTCTCACAATGCCATTCTACAACCAGGAACCTTTCCTTACAGCTTCTCCAAGAAGCTTTCCTTAACCTTTTTACTTTTGAACTAGTTAACTAGCAAGTTATAAAACAACAAAGTTAAAGGAATTAAAATTTTTTCACATATTTACTTAACTGACATGAATTCCTCCATGAGACTCAGTATAGCTTCCTCTTGCCTCTGATAATTTTAGTAATAGAGCAGTTCCCTTATCCACCGTTTCACTTTCTGTGGTTTCAGTTACCCACAGTCAACCATGGTTTGAAAATATTTTTAAAATTCCAGGAATAAACAATTCATAAGTTTTAAACTGGGCACTTTCATGAGTGGCATGATGAAATCTTGCACCATCCTACCCAGGATATGAATCACGCCTTTGTCCAGCATAGCCATGCTGTATATGCCACCTGCCCATTAGTCACTTAGTAGCTATCTCAGTTATCAAAGGGAATTATGGACAAACCACATTCACGTAACTTTTATTATAGTATATTATTTGATTGTTCCATTTTATTAGTAGTTATTGTTGTTAATCTCTTACTGTTCCTAATTTATAAATTAAACCTTATCATAGGTTTGTATGGGTAGGAAGAAAACACAGTATACATAGGGTTTGGTACTATCCACGGTTTCAAGCATCCACTGGGGATCTTGGGACATATTCCCTGAAGCTAAGTGGGGATGACTATATTTCCTCCATCCCGCTTCCTGACCTAGCCCCCTACTACAGTCAACCCATCAAACCAGGAAGCACCCTACCTAAACTGGGTTATCTGCTGAGGGACACAGAGAAGAGTAGGACTTGGTCAATGTTCATTATCTAAAATGGCGGGAGAGACAGAAAAGTAAACAGACAAAAATAGCATAAGGTGATCAGGGCTACGGCAGAGGGCGAAAAAAAGCTGCGGACGCACAGGAGGGTCATCTCGTGAGGGGGTATATCAGAGAAGGCTTCTTAGAGGATGTCGCAAATAAAGCTGAGCCTCGAAAGAAAAGTATGTGCCTCAGGCTCATCTTATATTTTCTTTGCCTTAGAGCTAGCACCAATCAGTTCTCCAAGGAGTCACAATTCCTTTTATTGATATTCAGAAAACAAGATCTGGGTGCTAGGTATGCTCACTGTTATTGAGGTATCACTGCTTCTAGCCCCTCTCACTGGCCAGAGTTAGAAAATATATGTATGTATACTTACTCATGTATCTACACACATATCTATAATTTTTATCTACCTAAATGTGAGGCCATATTGATACCGCCGATTAAAATCTAGCACCACGTTTCCTTCCAGCCTTTCCCTTTCCTGGTTTATGACTTCTTTCTCTAACACAAGAAACTTGACTCCTATTATCTATAATATATTTACTTGTTTGTTCGACCCTAGTATACAAATAAAGTAGTGCCAGAATTCCTAATGCATAACTCTGAGAGAAACACATTTACAAACTAGGGTGCTTTGACTGTGTACAGTTCTTTTTGTCTTCAGCCTTACAGTATACAGTCAAAACACTGTTTTTCAAGGTCAGCTCCTTTCTTCAACATTCCCTTCAGTGTGGCTATGTGATTTACTTAGGATATCAGTTAGAGTCATTTGTTACAGTCTGCATTCTCCTCCGCCCCACCCCCACCCCCAAATACTAGCTGCTTTAAAAAAAAAATTACATAAAATAAAATTCACTTCTTTTGTGGTGTATAGTTCTACAGGTTTTGACAAATGCATAAAATCACGTGTTGAACACCACAGTTGCATGCAGAACACTTCTCACCCCGCAAATAGTCCAAAGGCAACTCTAGTTTTAATTCTGCTTTCCCAGCATCGACCAGGAGGTGGCAGGGTTTCTCTCTGAGAGGCAGCCTTCACAGCGCAGCTGAGCCTGCCTGCTCTGCATGCAAATGGGCCTAGGAAAGCAGCATCCCAGACTTCATACCCCATGTGTCCTCTTCTCCTGGGCATGGTTATAGAGGTTATAAGGTTAAGCTTCTTCTTTCCCTGAAATAGGTGGGTCTGGCTGGAAGCCTCAGAATTTCACACTCCAACTGAATCAACAGGATGATTCATCAGAGTAGTCAAGAAGGCAACCCATAAATATGCTTTGATAAAATATTCGGTGAGAAAAAAAAATGCACAGTGAGGGCAACGAAGAGAGAAGAAAAACTAGAGACCAACACCAAATCAGGTGAAGGTGGGTAGATGACTACAGACTCTCTTTTCAAGACATTACTTGTACTGATGGCTGGGAAATATTTCTCTAAGAGGAAACTGAAGGGAGAAGGTAGAGGAAAAAACCTGAGCACAGGCCAGACAGTGCAAGGCATGCTTCAGGCATAGCAAGTATGTTCTAGACAGAAGATGAGGTTAGAAACACAGACAGGGGACAAAGTTGGTAACAGTTTAAATGCCCTATCATTTTATCATCCAGTAAACAACAGGGTACTCCAACATGTGAGCAGCTATGCCATATGGTAGACGTGTGAAGCAGCATGTTGTCCATGTGGTTACATATAAGATCTGCTTAATTAATAACAAATTACGATTTAGTAATTATTAACCACTAATATAACCACTACTAAACTAACTACTGGTTAAGTCATTTTACCTTCCTAAGCTACATCTATAAACTGACAGTAACAGTTAATAATAGGGTTGCTGTGTGTATTTAATGAGATAATATATGCAAAGTACATAAGAGTTTCTGGTATACATAGTGCTCTATAAATACTAGTATTATAAATACATTTCAAATGACCTAAATTTATCTCAATGTCCTTCTATATTTCTCTTACCTTTCTTCATTATGGGCAAATTTTCTAAAGATTCTTCTTTTCCCACACCCAATAAAAAACCAGCCTGAAGTATATCTGGATGTCTGCACTCATCCACGTTACAAACCCACATGAATGGTTCACTAAATATGACCACTCCTCACCCCTGCACAGTATTATTAACCCTTAGTACTCTGCTGGGCATTTTATGTACATTGTCATATTTAATCTTCTAGAGAGCTCTGAAAAGTAAGTATTATCATGCCATTTTAAAGGTAAGATAATTGAGCACTGGAGACATAAAGCAAACCGCCAGAGGTCACAGAGATGGTCTGTCACCAACCTCTGCCTCCAGAGCCTCTATTCTTTCTACTGAAGTACACTGCATGACGCTCCACCATCCATGAAAATATTCCCAGACTTCTGACACTGGCCCTCTTCTCTTCTGTATCCAAGTTACCTATTTGGGTGGTTTCTACCCACTAACGAAACTTCACCACTTCTACGCCAACAGCTGTACAAACTCCTACTTACAGGCAGGACTTTCGCCTCAGTTCCAACCCTGTACACCCAGCTTCCTTAGTGGACATCTCTGTGTGTCCTTCTCAGGTACCTCAGACTCAGAATTGCCAAGGCCCACATTTTGCCCCACCCTGCTTTTTCCAGTCTGACTTTTTTTTCCTGGTAAGGCCATTATTATTCATCTAAATCTTCAACTTCTAGTGCTTCCCAACACCCAGTATGTCACCAGCTCCTGCCAAGTGAGCTTCTCCCACATGTCCCCATTTGTTCCCCTCTCCTCCTTCAGACCCTTCACACCTTTCCGTGGAGATTTCTAAAAACTTTCTTCTTCCTATACCCCAATCCATTCTTCAAAGATGCCATCTGGGTTAATCCTCTTAGAATATAAGTTTATACATGTCATCTCAGGCACATGGCTCTTGGAAAGCTTACCAATAAATCTCAAATTCTTCGCCAACCTGGATGCAGCTTTCTGAACATGCCTAGCCTCTGAGTATGGCATGATTCTAACAAACAAAATGATATCACATCCAGGGGACGTATTGCCTTCCTGCCTTTTCATCTACAATTCCTACTTCCTGTCATCATGCCCCAAGGGACAAACTAATGGAGTATATTAATCTCGGTTAGGACTTGATGTGTTAATTGGGGTCTTGCCATGTGGAGCCTGTGGATTCACTCTCACAGCATCCTTAACATCTCAGCGGTCTTTCTCCCCTAGTCTGGGAGATCTCTACAGGGAGGAACTGTACCAGATTAATTTTGGGGTTATGAGTACACAGTGCAAGGCCTGGCATACAGAGCAGGCTTCAGGAATGAATAACTCCACGGCTTAATAGCTGACACTAAAGGTAAAGCGCTGGATGAAGGGTGGGTAGTAGAGCCACAAGCACCACTCACCCTTCCGGTTCATCCCCATCTGGAGGCATTTGAGCAGGCGGCAGTACTGGCACCTGTTTCTCTGCTTCCGAGACATGACACAGTTCTTGTCACGGCTGCACCGATACACCCGCTTGTTGCAAATGCTCCGCTTGAAAAACCCTTTGCAGCCTTCACAGGAGATAATTCCATAGTGCAAGCCTGTGGCACGGTCCCCACAAATGAGACAGGTTCGTTGTTCAGCCCGATCATCTGGAACAGAAACTGAACATGAATTCAAGTTAGAATACAGTAGAAATAATGGCTTTATGACTGCAATGCTAAAATGAGCAACCCTGCCCTGGGCAGATCAAGAACCTCACCCTCTTCAGGATAACTGGCAAACAGGAGACATCATCAGAGCCCTTGTCTTAGGCACAGATCCCTGCATCTACCTGCAGGTACCACAAACACAGCCTATAAGAAAAACGAAATTCATGTTCCTCCCCCTGGATTTCATCATCGCTTGGACCAGTATCCAAGTCAGAAGCCTGGACGAAATCTTTGAGACTTCCTTCTTCCTCAGCTTTCTCAGTCTCAGCTCATTACTTCTATCCAGTGGAAAGGTGGTAAGGATTACTGAAAATGTATATAAGTGCCCACTGCATGGTATACATCCAATTAATGATACTTGTGATTGTTAACAAGTGAAGCTTTTACCGTGACCAGCTAAGCCAGCCAGCCAGCCGTCTGTCCTTCCATCCGTCTGTCTGTCCGTCCATCTATCCGTCCATCTATTCATCCATCTATCCAACCGTCCATCCATCCGTCCGTCCGTCCGTCCGTCCGTCCATCCATCCATCCATCCATCCATCTAAGCATCCACCCACCAACCCACCCATCCATCTATCCATCCAACAGATATGTATTGAGCAACTATTCTATTCTAGGTATTGTTGTAAGGCATGGCTATAACAGTAAATATAAGTCCCTGGTGAAGATTAGTACATTCTAGCAGAACATGTACTATCTGTGTCCAGGCTCTGTCCAAGGTACTGTGTGTTCAGAAATGAAGCACTATGATCCTAATAGTTAAGGAACTCACTGCCTAGCAACAAACAAGTTAGTCGAAGAGGAAAGTCAGGCCGGGGTATGGCTCTCCACTTACTCTTCCCTCAAATTCCACTTACTCAGGACCAAGCAAGTGCCAAAGAACAAGCATATGCCAAACAAACAAACAAATAAAAACAAAACAAAACAAAAAACACCCTGGTGAACTGTGACATCAGACCTTGCTAAGAGATGCAAGAAACCTCCAGGACAGATTTTAATCAGAGACCAAGGCAGGAAACCAGAGATTTGAGCCTCACTCCTGAATAACAGGCAAGTTATACTGTTAGGTACGCAGCCCTTAGAATTAGAGGGATGCTTATTTTAACCCCAGTTCTGACAACGGTTGGATGAACTTGGGCAAATTGAGTTACATCACCTCCCTAGTTTCTCTAATCTGTAAAATTGGGCTTATAATGGTACTTATATACCATGGACAAAGTACTCAGCACAGTGCCTGGGCTATAACAGACATTTAATAAATAATAGCTATTATTTTCATTATCATTATTATCCTAACAGACTCCCACGTAATATGATAATGACATTCCTGAAAAGTATTTGAAGACAATGTTAAAGAGGGGGGCAAGGTGCTATATGTAGGAGGATGCAGAGAGGGAAGGAGATTAGCATTTATGGAACCTTTATTCTATACCAACTTTGAGATATGTTCTATGATCACCATTTATAGTAGCCTGAATAATGGCCATGCAAAGATATCAGGTCCTCATCCCTGAAACCTATAAATGTTATCTTGGAAGGAAAAAGGATCTTTGCAGATATGATCAAATAAAGGATCGTGAGCTGGAGATTATTTGGGATTACAAAGGTAGGCCCTATTTTCAATGACACGTGTCTTTATAAGAAAGAGGCAGAGGGAAATTTCATATACACTGAGAGAACACACACACAACAGACACGCGAGAAGGCATTGTGAAGACAGAGGCAGAGGTTGGCCACCAGCCAAGAAAGACTAGCGGCCACTAGAAGCTGGAAGAGGTAAGGAATGGATTCACACCTTCATTTCAGCGAAGTGATATTGATTTTGGACTTCTGGCTTTCAGACTGTGAGAGAAAAAAGTTCTGTTTTAAGCTACCCAGTTAGTGGTAAATTTTTAACAGCAGCACAGGAAACGAATACACAAATTTTTTTCCTACAGGGAAACAGACATACACAAGCTCTTGCCCAAAGTCATAGAGCAAATAGCAGGTATGCAGAGAGAAGCAGACATATGAGATTACAGATAGGGAAACACAGAAAGACAGATAAAGAAAGAGGAATTGCCTGAGTTCTTGAGGACTCTACAGTTTCAAGGTACAGAGCTTTCTAGGCCTTTCTAAAACCTGGATGCACTTCCTAACTACGGGCAAATTAAAAAACTGTGACGAATTGACGTTCCAATGTTCTTGTAATACAATCCTTTTTTTTTCTTTCTCAAGCTAACTTAAATGAGTTTCTGTCATTTGCAACTAAAAGAAACAGCAAAGATACTTAGCTAAGATACATTTTTATAGAGTTATAAAAATGGTCTTGGTATAATAAACATTCCTTTTCTTTTCCTATTAAAAACGCAAAGGAATCTCAAGGTAAACATTATAGCAAAGTTACAACAGCAAGTTAAAAAACTAAATAAGGAAAGGCCAAACAGGCAAAATGAATGGGATAGCAATACTATGTGTGAAATGTGATTTCCTAGAGCGCTGGGCTTGAGATGCTGCAAAGTTTTGGAAACAGCATTGAACACTTAGGAAATCATGATCAGAAGAATCTAAATTTTCCAACTTTAAATTAAAACCATTAATGTTCTAGTATATATTTACGCGCGCGCGCGCACACACACGCACACACACACACACACACTAAAATATAAACCAGAACTCTCCTAGAAAAGACTTACAAATAGTTATAATTAATTAACATCATAAGAACCACATCACCTTGCTTTCTTCATGGCTATTTCACCAACCAACCAGGCACTCTCTTTGTTTGCACTGTCATGTAAGCCTCATAATCCCAAAGGTGGGGACAACTTATCACCATTTCGTAAATGAGAAAATGGTTACTTTCTCAAAAAGAGTTAAGTAACTTGTCCATTTAGGAGGTGGTTGACCCTAATCTGCCAATATCATAACTGGGAGTTCAATAACCTCTTCATAAAGCATTTGTAGGGAATCTGTGCAGTATCTGGATCCAGAGCAAAGGGTCCACCTAACAACTATCAAATACACAGACCTGTTAAGAATCTGTTCATGTCTTGTAACACTGCATGTTCTTTTCCTAAGAGTTTAAAAAGGCACCATTGAGATCAAAGACTAGACGGGAATATTTCTCCACTGATGGGCATAAAGAGAAGAGAGTCCCTTTAAGTCCTATGACTGCTTCTCCGTCTGGCCATAGCTAATCTTATCGTCACATTCCATTTATATAAGCAGCACTGGTCTATGCCACAGACCAGGAACTAATTCAGAAGAAAGTTCCTCAAAGGTACAAGAGAAAGGCCCTCTCCAGATCCCTTGCAGTCCTTCAAAGAGGCCTCTGGCGTGCGCCTCTCACGGCATGCTGGAAAAGATCATAACGGGAGAAGCTACTCTTAACTCAGCATTTGGGTGCCAGGCTCTGTGCCAAGCACTTACTATATGTTACTGTGCTGAATCATCACAACAAACCTAAACGAGGTGTCCTTATTTACAGATGAGAAACTTGAAGCTCATGAGGTGGTATCACTTTCCAACAGTCACCCTGCTAGTATAAGAAAGGGAGCCAGGGCTGGAATCTCCAAAGGCTATGGCACCTAACCATCATATTCTGTGGCCACACCAAGGTAAACCTATCTATATCCTCTACAGAGGTAAATCAAGCACCTCCCCACTTGTGGGGGTGGGGGGTGAGGAGCTAGAAAGCCAAGGTCTCCATTTATAAATGAACAAATTGAAGCAAAATGTCCCTAATGCTGTCTGGTCAGATAACAGATTTCTGCACTTCCTATTTTGTAAAGGACTTGAAGGATATTTAAAGTATGTTTATGTTCATTATCTCACTGTACCAGGCCAGGGCAAGGATTATTCTTACAGATATTGTAAAGAACATTCGGTGAGAACCAGCTGTGTACCGTGCAACATTCAAGAAGTTTTCATATGTGCTGTCTTATTTCTTCTTCACAATAACTGAGAGGTATCATTATCCCCACATTACAGAACCTGGAATCTTAGAAAAAGTGCCTTAGAAACTGTCTTAACAGACTTTTACTTGAACTCTCTCTATAATATCCAAGACAAGGAGTTGTCCCACACTCTGGAACTGACCCTTGAACAACACGGGTGTGAACTATGAAGGTCCACTCACACACAGATTTTTTCCAATAAATACCTGTACTGTTTTGGATCTGAGGCTGGGAGTCTGTGGATGTGGAGAACTGACTGTATTAAGTGATCTATGCCATTTTATAAAGGGGTCTTGAGCATCTGTGGATTTTGGTATCGGGGGAGGAGGGGAGCGGTTAGAACCAATCCCACACTTATACTAATAAGTTTCTGGGGAGTTAAAAGTTACCTGTAGATTTTTGACTGCACTAGGAGTCAGTACCCCTACCCGTGTTATCCAAGGGTCAACGGTACTTACACACAGCTAGTGACTCAATTAAGGTACTTCATTCCATTCATTTCATTTTAGACAGTTTTCATGGTTCACAAGCTTTTCTTTACACTGAGCCAGTCTGTTAACCTGAAGCTTTTCCCATTGCTCTGAGTTATATGTTCATGGGGTGGGGGGAGGGGTATGTATGTAAACCACTGGCTCAGAGATTTAAAGAAAAATGAGGTTCTTGACTGTGAATTTTTCCTTCTTCCATTTCTTATTCTTAATGAAACATGTAGTATCAAAATCTCTCAAAACAAAGTATCCAGAACTAAATAGTTTGTTTTTCTTAATAGAATTTAAGACTCAATTAACTTTGCTTAAATGTTTCTGTAGCTATCAACCCAGTAAACACATAGTATTTTGTAATTACTGATGCTATAAAAATGCTACACATTTTATAATGGGAAAATCGAAGCTTAAAAAGGTAAAGAAATTTAATCTTGGCTACACAGTGAGGAAAGGGTGGAAGTGAAATTAGAATTTAAGACCTTCCAACTCCAAGGCTGTTATATTTCTAATCCCTACACTTCACATCTGGTTCACAGACATCTAAAATCTAAAGTTATATTTCACATAGATCATTAATCCATATATTTCTTATTCCAGTCTTTATAAAATGAATGTTGAACCTAAGGGTATGACTTTATCTTTGATCAATTTTATCTTTACATAATAAATTCTATATGTCATTCTGGTCTATTAAAATCTTTGGGGATCAGTCCTGCCACTCGGTATGTTAGTTATTTCTCCCACCTTCTTTTATCCGGATATGGCTAGTATTAGGTTATTTTCACTTCTATCCTTAAAACAATATTAAACAGAATGTGGCCTTCAGGCAAACTGTTGGCGCCCCTTCTCTAATCTGACTTATCCATTAGCATTCTGGAAATAGTTGGTCAACTAGTTTTGTCCCTTAATTAGGCTAGAAAATCTAGTCTGGCCTGCATTTCTCTATCTTACACATCGGGATATCACGAATCACTGTGTTATATGCCTCACTGAAATTCCAGTTTCATTACACTCCAGAATTCTCTAACACAAAGGAATGGTTCACAACCATTCCTAATTCAGTGCTCTTAATCTATTAATTCAGTTTTCTTAATCTGTATTATTCTACCTAAAATACAATGGGAAGGAAATCAGGCAACTAAGCACTTGAAAGTGGAGACTTCAGCTCGTAATAGCAGTAGTACTCAAGAGTCAGTACGATAAAGGCAGAGGAGTGGATGAAAAGCTGAGGGTTTGAAAAATTATAGTTATCTGAAACTCTGAACAGGTAGCTTGCTATCTACAAAAATAGTAATGGGTAAAAAATAATGTAGGACAGAGAAGACTCTTACTGATTTATCAGAGAATGGAATGTCTTGAGCAGGAGTACCGGAAGAGCTCAGATTGTGAACTTTAAAAATACCATTTCCCACAAAGAGGAGCCAGGACTCCTCGGAAAAATGGACAAGTTTGTTTGGCAGGTTTGAGGGACAAGATGAGATGAGTCTGGCGGTGCTACCCAAGACTAATAATGGGTCATGTCAAAAGGATACAGGAAATGACATAAAAAGCCTCTCACTGGCCTAAAATGGAGCAACCTATGCATCAAAGAGAATAATGCTGGCAATGAATTAAAACACCTCAAATATAAAAATCAATGTGTTCATAATATTAAAAAGAAAACCTCATTTTAGCTACCACGGGAAGTTGCTGAGACACCAATTCATTATTCTGGAAATTGATGAATAAAGGGGGAAAAAATTAAACATTAAAGTAAAAATGACTAGAATCTTCCTCTCTTGCTCCCCTCCCCAAAGATAAGAAAAGAAAAGGGGGTGGAAACAAAAACTGTTTTTAAAAACTTTAAACTTTTAAACTTTAATTGAGAAGGCTGGGATCAGGTGGACAGATCTGCCTGGCAGTCAAGGGAACAGGCTTGGGTGGGGAGGGCCTGAGGCAAGTTAAGTCTCGATTCAGGAATGGAAAGGAAAGAGATAATAGTCAGCTCTACAATCTCTTGAGCAGAGGCAGAACACAGAGATTAAGCACTAGGACTCTAGAGTCAGACTCCTTGAATTCAAATCTAGGTTCTGTCCCTTGCTAGCTATGTGTGTGACTTTGGAAGTTTCCTAACCTCTTTGGAGGTATCTCATTTTCTAGTCTATAAAATATGGTTAAATATTATCTTCTTCAAAGAACTGTTTTGAGAATCGATGAGTTATCAGGTTACTCATCATAATTACTATGGAGATCTGTATTAGAACAAAATAGCTTTGCAAACTCTAAAGAACTAAACAATATTGTTGCTTATCTTTTTTTTTTTTTTAACCTAAAAAACTTTTTAAAATTACACTAAGAAGTATTATGTTAGTCTGGTGGCAGGAGAAGGTAATGGCAGATTTCCAAGGGAGGTGAGAGCTGAAGTATGACTGCCAGTTAGATAAGCGAAGGTAGAGGAGGAGACAGGCAGAAGGAGCAATCAGTGTATAAAGTCACATCTTAAATTTGGAGCTGAAAATCTCTCTTCAACTTGGGTTTCCTCTGAGAGAATCTCATTCCTCCCTAAAGTAACCAAAATAGTTTACTAAGCTTCAGTAAGACAATCAAGGTGAGTTACACAAAAATACCTACAGATATATTATCAGGTTATGTCCTACTCCTGTATATGTAAGAGTCATGATCTGCAAAATGTTCTAAAATCAGCTTGATGAATAATATAAAGCTTTATTACTCACGACACATAAATGTAACCATACATGAGCTTTATTAGAAACAAGGTAACATGCTTGTCTTTGCTATAATTGTCCAAAGCTTAGGAACAATCTGTAGAATTTTTTTTAATCAAAAATTATTCTAGTGCAGGTAACAGGAACTATATTAAATTTCATTTCCTCAAACTTTAACATGCCTGCTGAGATAAATATGGGCAGATGGAGAGCTTAGTTAGGATCTCTATGGACACAGATTAACTTTCAGAAGCAGAAATGTCAAATTCAAAGGAAATAATGAAAGTGGTGAATAAAGCAGCTGATATGTCTGGCCTAGATTAATAATAGTTGAACCAGGTACAGAGCCCCAGCATCATCTCTTCAGAGAATCACTGCTCAAATAAATGGATGTTCCCATCTCTACATCACTTATCAGGAACAGTAAGTAAATGAAAGCAAAGATACTTATAAACAAATCTGGTCATCAATCTGACAATACTTAAGTTCTTGTTTTATAAAAGTGGAAGGACTGCTTAGTTATAACTTACCAAGGTTACATTGCAGGTTAAGTCTCAATCAAAGATTATTAAGAGCAACACCTTGTACCATGATTGCTACAGAAAAGATGCTCATTTTGTTGAATGAATGAATGAATGAATGAATGGACAATAAGTCAATAAATGGTATGGCTTACTGCAGTGCTTTCCAAATTACAAGTCATAATCCATAGCGTTATGACGAGCATTTGTGGAATAAAATAGAAAATATCAAAGTGCATCACATGTAGTAAGGGTAAAATATAATGAAACATTTCTTTCAATTAAAGTGTGTGCTTTTGGGAGCTGGCGTGTATATATGTACAGTGGAATAGTGGATCACAATGCACTATGGATCAAAATGTAAAAAGTCTGATATACATTGACTTGGTGGTTAAGACACACTGGATATGAATCCCAGCTCTCCCGCTCCCCAGCTTCATAACCATGAACACGTGACTCAGTTCTCTAAGTCTCAGCATCAACTGTAAAACAGAGATAACAACAGTATTTACCTCATGGAGTTACTAGAGAATAAATGACATACTATGATAACTGCTAACATGTACCTGATACATATTATGTGATAAGCTTTGATATGTGTCACATAAAATGACGCGCTCATTCCTTACAACGCTGTGTAGTATATATTACTATTATCTCTATTTTGCAGATGAAATAACTGAGGCGCACATAGGATAAGAAATACGCCCGAGGTCCCATAGCTAGTAGGCAGCAGAGCCAGAATTCAAAGCAGACAATCTTGCACCAGGATTTGAGACCCTTCACACTATACTATACTGCTTAATACAACACCTAACATATAGTAAACAAACAGTAAGTGTTAGTTGTGCTGTTGTTATTAAAGATAAGTTTTCTGTAAGATTAAGGCCTGATAAAAATTTGCAACTTTATGAAACATTCTGACAAGTATTTTGTTTTAAAAAAAATCCATCTTAAACAAAAGCAATAAATAGTGCTTTAATAATTTTTTATAAAGGGCTTTGATAGAATTCAACATTATTATTCAACTCTTAGCAAACCAGGAATAGGAAAAATCTTGTTTAATATGATAAAGGTTATCTGGAGAAACTTATACCAAATATCATACTTAATGGTAAAATGCTTTAAAAAAGAATGAAAACAGCAAAGATACTTAAGAAAAACGAAGACTTGATCCACTATAGATCAGTATTCATTTTAAAGCTATAGTAAACAAGAAACCTTTTATTGGCTCAAGGATAGACAGACCAAGGAACTAAATGGAGAATCCTACGACATAACCATGCATATATAAATATTTAATTTATGATAAAAGTGGCACTGCAAAGCAGTGAGAAAAAGACAAGCTTTTCAATGAATGGTGTTGAGACAATTAGATATCTATATGGGAAAAAAATGAAACTTGATCCTAGCTCACACCATGAAAATATTTAATTCCAAGGAGACTGAAGACTTAAGTATCAAAAGTAAAATAATATTCCTCCAAGAAGATAATAAAGAAGAGTATCTTCAGGATCTTGGGTTAGGAAGAGATTTTTAAAATATGACACAAAAAGTAGAAAGGAAAACACTAAAATTGGACTACATTAAAATAAAGAATTTTAACTGAAAAGGCAAGCTTGGGAGAAAGTATATGCAATACACACGACCTACAAAGAACTCATATCCAAAATATAGAAAACTCCTCTACATCAATAAGAAAAAAGAAACCCTGCACAAAACTGGGCAAGAGATCTGAATGGAGATTTTACAAAGGAGGCTATCCAGTCGATACACTTATGAAGAGATGTTCAAATCCATTAGCTATATAGGACATGCAAATTAAAACCACAGTGACATTCTATTACACATCCATTAGAATGGCTAAAAATAAAAAATAAAATAAAAAATAAAAGATTTCAAGTTACGGTGGCAAGTTGGAAAAATTAATTTTCATATACTTTTAGTAGAAGTTTTTGTTGGTACAACTACTATGGAAAACAGTGTCATTATTAAAGTTGAAGATATACCTACTTTTGGACCCATTCCCAGGTATCCACCCAACAGAAATTCATGCTCATGTATATTAGAAGACATATTAAAATTAACCCAAATATTCATAGACATTGTTATAGATAGTAGAATTCATACAATGCAATACAAGACAGTGGTAAAGTTATTTAAATTACTGTAACAACACAGATACAGTGTTGTGTAAAAGAAGCCAGAAAAAAAAAAAAACTGTAGGATTCCATTTATATTAAATAAGTTAAAACGAATCAAACCAGGCACAGAGAGGAAAGAGATACACAGGTAAGAGACTGCTGGGGCAGAGATGTACTTTTGGATTCTGGCAATGTTCTACTTCTTGACTTGGGTCGTGCTAGCTTTATATTAGTCTATTAAGCTATAAATTTGTGTTTTATAGACTTTTCTCTCAGTGTTATATTTCACAATAAAAAAGTTAAAAAAAAAAAAAAAGCAATATTAAGTAAGCTTATGGAGGAATGGTCAGAGATAAGTCTAGAAAACTAGTTTGGAATAGATTACAATAGATTTTACCCTACTAATAAAGGCTACTGAGCTGAGAAAATAGAGATGTGTCTGGACCAAAGCAGTATTTTAGAAATATTAATCTCATAATGATGTGCAGGTTGCAACAAAATGGATTGCATGGAGATCTAGGTAACTCAAATGGTAAAGAATGGCTGACTGGAAGTGAAAAGCAAGTTTAAGGCGCCAAGAGAGGGCTTCTTGACTGACTACATTCCAGGGAGGTGGGGAGGAAGGGACAGGAAAGTGGCAAAAATGAACTTGAGGTTCTAAAGTAAGGTGGCTGTGAGAAATGTGGTATCACTAATAGAAAAGACGAAAAGCAAAATGCTGAGCAAGGGACAGAATCGATGGCTTTAGTTTACGAAAGGATGACAGGTGAGTCAAGCAGAAATATTCCAAAAGCAGTTATTTAGGGGACAATGGTTAAGGCTAGAATGAAGGATCTGGGAGTCATAA
>NW_006441061.1:1433416-1452082 GCF_000325575.1 Pteropus alecto
AGAGAAATGACATCAGCAATGGCAAAAGGAAGGAAAACAAGAGTAAGGTGTTTTTGAGGAAACTGCACAGGATATTAAGTAGAGAGAGCTTATGGAGGAATGGTTAGAGATAAGTCTAGAAAACTAGTTTGGAATAGATTACAATAGATTTTACCCTACTAATAAAGGCTACTGAGATTTTTAAATAGAGATGTGTCTGGACCAAAGCAGTATTTTAGAAATATTAATCTCATAATGATGTGCAGGTTGCAACAAAATGGATTGCATGGAGATCTAGGTAACTCAAATGGTAAAGAATGGCTGACTGGAAGTGAAAAGCAAGTTTAAGGCGCCAAGAGAGGGCTTCTTGACTGACTACATTCCAGGGAGGTGGGGAGGAAGGGACAGGAAAGTGGCAAAAATGAACTTGAGGTTCTAAAGTAAGGTGGCTGTGAGAAATGTGGTATCACTAATAGAAAAGACGAAAAGCAAAATGCTGAGCAAGGGACAGAATCGATGGCTTTAGTTTACGAAAGGATGACAGGTGAGTCAAGCAGAAATATTCCAAAAGCAGTTATTTAGGGGACAATGGTTAAGGCTAGAATGAAGGATCTGGGAGTCATCAACACATGGAAGAGCTGAAACTATGGCAACGGATTAGAACTCCAAGCGGGGAGACGTGTGGAAAAACAGCAGCAGGATGAAACCTAGATGTGGAGAAGGGAAGATAAGAAGTTGGGGAAGGAAAGTGAGATGACATGATCAAAGAAGAAATAGGTGGAATATAAATCCACGATTATGAGAAAGATAAGAAACAAAAAGATCTCACAAAAAAGAGAGCACCGTCAAAAGTGTGAGGAATAAGAAATGGCTTAAAGATCACTGTTCAGAAAAGTTTCAGTGAACTGGTTAAAACAGATAGCATACTGAGTTAAAAACAGGTGAGTGCTAAAGAAATAAAATTAGTACTTTTTGAGCAGTATCACTCCATTCGAATGATAGAGAAATATTTTGTAGGAAAAAGCAACAGATTTAAGCAGATGTTTATTTTTTTTTTAACTAGGAGCGATTCATATGCATTTAAAGAAGATAAACATAAAAACAAAGGCTTTTTAGAGAATGAACTATAATCCAGACATATTTTCAAAATAAAAACTTATATGAAAAATAAAAAAAGTTCATCATTTAAAATTTTCTTATGTGTTTTATTTTTACTAAGAAAACGGTAAAGTTACTTGCCCGGGGTCAGAAAAGTAAAGTGATTCACCCAAGGTCACAGAGTGACTCAGTCAGTGATGGAGCTGAGTTTCAACCTTACTACTTTTCCAGAGACAAACTTTCCATTATACCACACTACCCACCATGGCTGGGCAGGAGAGAGGCTGGTGTGTGTCCAACCTGAGCATCAGTGCTGCTGCCTTTTTCTTTTTTAAACCAAAGAAACAACAGAAATTTATCAAACAAAGAACCAATCAGAAATATTCTTACCATCCTGTGAGTGAACACCAAGTACCTTTATATTAGCAACCAAATTCTACTTTAATTTGGTTAAATACAGACCAAAGTCTGTTACCAAAAATGCCTTTCTCTCATACCTGCACTTAGCTCTGCTGTTAACAGAAATACCTCCCCCACCCCAAGAAGGGTGTTTTACCCATTCCAAGGAATCAGGTTACACAAATTACATTTGGAGACTGATTTTTATCAAAACCTGCTTTTCAGATTGTGATGAAGGCCAGATTTAGGAAATGGAGAGTACAGCTGCTCACTTGACCAAAATTATACTGACAACTAAGGCATTCTGGAACCTGCCTGGCTAAAGGGTATTTAAAACAAAGGGGATCTGTTTCTCCTGGATAACTGGTTCCAAGTCTCTGATCAGCTGCACATTCTAAGTACTGATTCCACTCCGTTTCATCGATTGCCACCATCTGAAGTGAAGGCCTCAGGTGGTGTGGCAGAATTTAAATTGGAAATAGGTACCCTCAAAATTTCATTTGCCAACAGAATTTAAACAGAAGTAGATAAAAATCTTAGACTTTCTCCTCTACTCATATACTATGGCTCCTCTAATGCACATAACACTATAAAAATTCATTTCCAAAGGCTACCCATGGGAGTTTCTTGGGGGATATTTCTAAAAAGTGACATCCGTTGGATGAAAACAAGTGAGCCATTTACGAGATTGGTGTGGACTGAGTGTTTGGAAGTTTTACTTACAGGTCACTGAAAAAAAGATGAAAAACACAAAAGGAAATGTTACCACCATTAACAGCTTAAGCCTGGAAACAAAGATGAAATGGTTCACAAATTACAATTAGCTGAAGTCACAGGAAACAAATCCAGGGAAAATGCTACCCCACCACTCAACAGGTGGGGGCAAGAAAATAAAAATTCAGACCACAGCCCCCAGCTCCTTCCTCTCACTCTTATATGTAGGAATTTTTGAATTAGGAATCAACTTTCTATTTGTGATTAAAAGTTTTCATATTCATGCAAATTTAGATTTTCCAGTTGGGGAAAAGAATCTGCAAATCTGTGGTTAGTCTGATGTGGATTGTTACCGGGAACGTTTAAGGATTCCTTGTTCATTTACGAAAAATAGGGTTGGTTGAGTCTGAGGAGTATTTTCTAAAAAATAGATAAAAATATACAGATATCTGATTAATAGATATCCTGGACCCACACACTACAGCTCTAACAGATAGGGGTTTTGAAGTTGGAAGTATAAAGTAAGCACTGATTCACTAATATTACTTCTTACTTCAAATCATCTCCTGACATTTATTAGTTGATAACTATTTGATGGCTCCTCTGTGTCCTTGGTGTACCTCACAATAGTAGAGAAGATAGACATTAATCCCATAATTTCAAGAGCAATCAATACCAAACTAGAAAGAGAAACTATAGGTGGGCATAGAGAAGTGAGTGATTCTAGAGCTAGATGGGAAATCAGAAGAAAACATTTTGTAGAAGAGGTGTCACCTGAACTGGGCCTTAGAGTAACAGTATGTCAAAGGGAATTTTGGCCAGTATAGGCAAAGAAACTTGCTGGCTGTAGGTATTTAGATGTGTTGTAGGAGTGCAGTATTTGCGGCAGAGGGAGCTGAGGAAGGCCTCAATGAACGCTAGAACACGCATCCTGCACTTGGAATGACTTGACAGGCTTCCGTAGGGAGGCTGTAGGCATGCATGAGATTGCCAGAGACCAGGGTATGCTGGGAGAGCAGTCTGTAATAGATGCCTTTGGGGTTGTCTGCTCGCTCTCACCAATCCTCTTTTCTTTGGAAACAGCCACTTCCCTGCTTGTGAAGCACTAAGTTTACATTGCCTAGGCAAGTTGATGGGAACTGGGATGGAGACTGGCTACTGCTATCTGGATTGAAAAAGACATTGGCCCAAGTTGGTTCAATGAAATTCATTGTTCCCAAGATTCTATAATGGGGACAGAGGGATTGCTAAGCTTCTCATGTGACTGGAACTGTGAATGTGACCAGTGAGATGGCCTTTTTCTAGAAAAGCAGAGGATGTGTGTCTATGTGGTAGTGGTGGTGATGGGGGCTGGGGAAGAAGTGAAGCAGAGGGTACTATACCGCTTCACAACGATCGCTAGGGCTCCTGGAACTTAAATATAACTCCCTGTAACAAAAACATACTGGTCTTAATTCAACCTGTGGACACTGACCAATCTGAACAAGCCTGCTCCTTCACCTTTTTCTACCAAGAGTTTCACAGCCTTTGGAGTTTAATACCCCTAGTCCCAATAAGTGACTTTCACAGTACATCATTTCCAATCTCCTTTATCACAAAGGTCATCTGCCTTCTCCTCTGGACATGTTCCTGCTTGTAAGGATCATGGGAAAACATGATGCTCAGAATCAAGTGTAACTTGAGGAGTACAGAACAGAGCGGGAATCTGTGCTCCCTGCTCCCTTTTGTATACTGTTTTTAACAAATGCAAACTGGGTTTATGGCCTTTAGGGCAACTGTAGTGTATTTGTGAAAGTATATATTCTATGACTACATAAAACACAGTGGATTAATATTATTGCTTGGTCCTGTGTGTGTGGTAACCCAAATCTCTGTCTTTTCTCATGTTTTGCTGCTAAGCTGCCTCATTCACATCCTGTAATGGTAAGCTGGGCCTTGGCACCAAATACGAAACTTCGTTCATTGCTTTGTTTGAGTCATCCTGATGTTTCTGCCTATGAAGATGATATAAGCTTTCCCTTCTAGCTTTTGAGTCATCGATAGAAGCCCATGACCCATATTCCACATCTGTACCTCCAGCTTTTATGCAAAACTGATGAGAATTAAGCTAGGCTTTTGATCTTAGGCTGGATCATTTTTCTATGCATCAAAAAACAATATAGTAAATATAGTAATTTTTATATCAAAATTTGTTTTATTTTTTATATTTTTATATTTATACTTCCCCCTAGTTGAGACATAACTGACATACAGCATTGTATAGTTTAAGGTGTATAGCATACTGACTTCACTTAACATGTATTGTAAAATGATTACCACAAGTATAAGATGAAAAGGATGAGCTACAAAGTCAAACTGAGTTCAAATCTCAGCCTTTACATTTATTAAATGTATAGCCATACTATCTCAGTTCCCTCATCTGTAAAATGGAGATAACGATAGTACTTATATATCTCAAGGCTACTCTGAGGACTGACTTAATACATGCAACGTGCTTAGTGCTGAGAACAGCTGATACATATAAAGTGCCTGGCACATAGTAAATGCTCAATAAATGTGAACTGTCACTATTATCATATCACCATTTTGTCTCAGGATATCTATCAGTAAAATGAGGATAATGAGAAAAGTTCTTATGAGGACTAAATAGAATGTATGAGAAAGCGCCCAATATATTCTGAAGTTCCGGGCGCCTATGAAGAAGGGTGGTAATTCACATGAATGAGCTTCTAACTTTTGCATGCCTGGGCCTTTTTTGGCCAGGTACAGAAAATCACCTTCTTATAGTAGCTTCACATATCTAACTCTTTGCTCCTCTTCACATCTACCTAAGGTTTTAGAGAACCAAAATTTAGTGAACTTTTACAGTAGATTACCCTTGCCTTTTTTTTGTTTATTTTTACTGTAATTATAAAGTCAAAAACAAAAGCAACCCCAGCTTTGCATCCCAGCTAGTCACAATTTTAGCTGTGTGACAATCTCTCTGAGCTTGTTTCCTCACCTATAAAGGACTGTTATGAGAATGAAGAGATTAAAATGTAAAGGACAAACGGTACCAGAATGAAGATGTGGATCAACAAATTTAGTTGTATTTTATTATGATTATGGTTATTATTTCTCCACCCAGGGCCACAGCTTTTTATAGAAATACACAAATTTGAGTTTAATTTATAGGCTTCTATCAGAGAGGTGAAAATACAGTGCAATTATACCAAACAATTAAACCAGAGTTGTCAAAATATCCTTTAGGAAATATGTATACACAAAATTGTCTTTTGAGTTTATTCCAAAGAGACTCCCAGGAACTTCTACTAGTGTAGCTTCCAACTGTCAAAATCTTGTGCTTCCATCATCAGACTATTACAAGTTGATCTGGCTGCCGAAGATTTCAATGATAAGGATATTACTGACTTTGAGGGTTGATGTGCTTGTTATGTATCTCACTCATTTGTGACTTCTTTGATTACTTGGTCGTGGATTATGGAGTCATTAAATTTCAGAGCCAGAGGGGGCTTAAGAAATATAGTAGTTTCTTATTCTCCCTTACAGATGGAGAAACTGAGGTCCAGAGAATTAAAATAACTTGCACCTGTTTGCATAAGTAACCTCTACATTACAGCTACCTCTGCATTTCATTTGGCCTTTAAATGACCTATGTATCTATAATACTCAATGGCTGCTATTATGGATGGCATCAATTTGTATATCAAATTCTCTATTCTAATAAATTGATGACTCAGCAGAAATTGGGACTACTGAGGATTCATCATGAGTGTTAGGGTGTTCAAGGCGACTTTCTGAAATTTTAATACCAGACTGAACATAGATAGACCCTCAGAATCCCTGAAATCTTTAAAATATACAGTCACGCGCCACTTAACGACAGGGATATGTTCTGAGAAATGTGTCATTAGGTGATTTCATGTGTGTGAACATCAGAGAGCGTGCTTACACAAACCTAGATGGTATAGCCGGCTACACACCTGTGCAATATGGTATAGCCGGCTACACACCTGGGCTGCAAGTCTATACAACATGTTACTGCACAAAACATGAGATTAAATCAGGCACAAGAGAAAATGATGCAATCAAGAGATATGGTAGACGAGATACATGAGGTCACTGCCACAATAACATGGCAACATGTAAAATATATTTTACAGTAGACTTTTTTATTTTAAGTAGAAAGGGTGTACTATAAAATAACAATATAAAAAGCATGGTATAGTCAAGACATAAGCCAGTAACGCCGTTTGTTATTTTCAAATATTACGTACTCTGCATAATTGTATGAGCTTTACGTTCACACGACTGGCAGCACGGTAGGTGTGTTTACACCAGCATCACCACCAACACATGAGTAGTAACGACATTAACAGCCAGGACATCACTCACTACATGGTAAGAATTTTCAGCTCTATTATAATCTTTAGAGATTGCTACGCATCATATACGCAGTCTACTGTTGACCAAAATGTCATTATTAGGTGCATGACTGTATATGTAAACTCTACTCTCTTTTATCTGTCCTGAGCACTGCTGGACCTATCCATGAAGTCTTACGAAGTAAAAATGCTCCAGAACATTTGCTGGATGAATGAAATTGGACAAGCATCTGAATTCTCCCCTTTTTAAAACACTTTCCTCCCTTGGCTTCCAGAATACCACTCTCCTGGGTTTCCTACTTTCTCTCAATCCACTAAGTACTCTTTGGAACTCCTGAATATTGGCATATCCCCAGGGGTTAGTCCTTAAACCTATTTTCTACCAACAGTCTCTCTTTAGATGACTTGGGCCTTCCACCTATATTGTGGTAATTCAACAGAGTGTATGCTTAACCAAAAACCTCCCTTGTGCTCCAGACTTCTATATCCAAACTGCCTATTTAACGTTCCATTTGGCTTTCTAATAGGCATCTCAAAACCACGAAAGTCAAATATAATTCTAGATTCTACTCCTATTTCCTATTATCGACATGTTTCTTCGATAATCTTCCCCCATCTTACTAACTAAAACCATTATCCATTAGTTGTTCAGCCTAAAATCTAGGAGTCATACCTAATCCCTTTACTTTTTCTAATATTCCGTCATCCAAACCATCAGCAAACCCTATCAATTCTCCCTTCAAAACAGATCTTAAATGTACTCTCCACCTCTACTTCTACCAGCCCCAGTTTAAGCTACCATCTTCTCTCACCTGGATGATCACTCGGTCTACTAATGGTTTTTACTTCTCTTGGGCTCCCTACAATCAACTTTCCAATCCACTCCGCAGTGCAGTCAGGGGGATCTTCAATAATTCTTCTGTGCAAGAAGCTCTAATTACTTCCTCTTGCACATGAAATAAAATATATGGTCTATACATACCCCTGTATGATCAAGCCCTAGCCTAATTCTCTGACCTCATCTAATTCTACCCTTCCTCCGCTCACAATGCCACACACTGGAAAGAATCCTTTCTCAGTGTCAAAGAGTAATACATATCTAGAGAGAGGATTATAGAGGGCTAAGTCACAGTACATCAATTCAATTGCTTAACCTTCCTAAATTTCACACGGCACTGTAGAATTGTGAGAAAATCTCATGTCATAAAGTACAGGTTGGCTATTAAAGAAAAGGCTGAGAGTTGTAAAAGGTTTGAGACATAAACTATAATTTTTGAATTACCTGGAAAATAAGCAAACCACTTCAACAACTAGAAATTGTATCCCTTTTCTATCTTCAGCCATTTAACTTTTGTAAAGAAAACTCGTCTAAAAAGGGACCTGCCTGTATGCAGAATATAGAAAGAACTCTCAAACTTCAATACTACTTTTAAAAACTCCTCAATTTTAAAAAATTTTAAAAACTTGGACACTTTGCTTAAGAGGATATGTGGCTGGCAAAGAAGCATTTGAAAAGATGTCAAACATCATTAGCCACTAGAGAAATGAGATACCACTACATATTAGGGTGGCTAATATTTTTAAATGATAATTCCGAGTTGTGGTAAAGATCTAGAGCATTCCAAGTAAGAATGTAAAATGATCCAACCACTATAGAAAACAATTTGGCAGGCTCTTATAAAGTTAAACATATGCTTATCATGTGACCCATCAAGTCTAATCTCAGGTATTTACTATAGAAAAATAAAAATTTAGGTTCACACACAAACTTGTACATGAGTATTTATAGCAGTCCTATTAATCACCCCAAATTGGAAATAAACTTAATGTCTTTCAAGGGGTAAATGAATCAACAAACATCAATAAAAAGAATGAACTATTGATACATGTTAACAATTTGAATAAATCTTAAAGGCATTATAGTGAATGAAAGAAGCCAGCTTCAAAAGGACACGTACTGTCTGATTCCATTGACATAACATAGTCGGGAAGATAAAATTATAGTAGCAGAGAACAGATCAGTGGTTGTTAGGGGGTTAGGAGTAAGGTGGGAGTATTAGCACAAAAGCATAGCATCAAGGAGTTTGGGGTTAATGAAACTGTTCTGTACTTTGATTTTAATAGTGGTTACACAAATCTATATTTACAGAACTTCCCACCCCCTTGAAAACCCTCAATTTTACTGTATGTTAATTTTTAAATGTAATAAAATATGGAAGCACCTAATACTTCCTATCCAACAACATTAGTATAGTGCTTTGGCCACTAAGTCATCACCATTTCACCAAGATCCAAGATCTAAGTAAAACTACAATGATTATCTCAGTAAAAACATATACAACTTGTCCTAAAAAAAAAAAAAAAAAGAAACTTTCAGTCTAAACTAGTGAAAAAGTCTGGGTAAGACATTAAGACTCCATTTCTCCACTCATTAAAAAAATACAACAGACTGTAACTCTGTTAAGGACATTCCTCCAGAGCACGGATGGCCTCCAGGCAGAGTGTAAAACTTAAAACCATTTAACCAAGGCCTCTCCCTCTGTAGGACCTAACACTTGTAGCAAGGATAAGCAAGGCTACTGCATGTTCTCCCTAAGTCCAGCAGCAGTGTCCAAGCCTCCAGCTCTGAGGCAGACCTATGTGCCTTTAGAGCCAAGAACGCTAACCTCCTCAACATATTTGCAAGGGGAGGACAAGAATGTGAAGAGGGCCCTCTTATGCTCAACAGGGGTAGGCGTGTCCACTCACAGACCGAAGCTCTCTCTAGGGTTTCCCTTGCATCTGGAACCAACCAGTCTTTCTGTCCTCTATGAGCCTTATAACTCACCCCCAATCCTGTCAGCTTGTTTCGTGTTGTCATGCCTTTGTTTATCCTGCTCCTTCTCCTTGGGAGACCCTTTCCCACTTTACCATTCTGACAAACATCTACCAATCTCTCATGATGCCTTCTTGGTTGAAGCCTAACCTGACAGCTCAAACAGAAATGAACACTTCTACCTCTGCACAACCTCTGTGCCCTCCAGGATTGCTAACACTGTGCCTCCAACAGTTTGTTGCACTTATTTATTAATCTCCCTCTACCCGACTCTATGCCCCACAGGGCAGGAAAAGATTATTTTTTTTCTGTATCTCTAAAATATACCAAGCACAGAGCAACGACCAGTGAATGTCAGTTGAGTCAGTGAGTAGTGTAGATTCTCTACTTGCAAATCAAAGGGCACAGTTTATAAAAACTAGACAACAAACTAGTGGGCCAGCCCAGAAACCTTGTGCCAATGCTCAAAGCTTAGTATTCAGCTCCTTAGTATTCAGCTTCTAAGGTCCTGGTGAAAGAGAGACCAATGCTTTAAGTGAAACCATATGTCCTAGGGGTTGGAAAATGTAGCTGCCACACTGCATTACCAAAAGACCACTTTCTCCAGAACTGTGATCAGATTTAGTAGAATGGGCCCAGAACTCAGACATGTACATTAGTACAGACTCTCATCCTATTGGTCAAAAAGTGCTTTTGTTAACTACTTCCACGTGTAAAACGATGTTCGGAATAAGTGCCGAAGTCTCCCTGCATTCACTACTAAGACTGCAAATTATGAAACTTAAGCAGCGCACGTGAGCACTCTTACACACATTACACTCCCACGGTTTAATGATGCAGCCATCGGAACCCAAGAGTGCTGCTTCCCCGACATACCGGATCAGTACTTTCATAGAACCAGCACTCCTTCCCCTCTCCTCAGACTAGTTTTTCTCTAGTATCAGATTGGTAACCTCATGGCAAGTGTTTTCGTGTGCAAGACTCCAAAAGGCATGTGGGTATTAGAGCAGAGGGGCTGAAAGAGAACTAATTTCTATGCATTCAAAAGGAACCTAGAATCCTTAACAGTACAATGTGATGGTCAGTTTCTTACAGTACCATTTTATTACAGGATGTGGTTAAAACAATGCATGGCTGGACTATATCCAGTGACAGGAAAAGATACCAATTGTGACACATCATCACCTCTCCCCTATCCAGCCCCCAACCAAATAAAAGAGGTGAGGGTGGTAGATTTTCTTGTCAGCAGCAATTAACAACTATCTCATGGCAAACTTAAAAAGCAAAAAACATGACTCCATGAGAGTCTGTGTATGTAAACATACTCTTATAAATAATGACAATAGCCAAGACTTCAAGACTAGCACTTACTGGGTGCCAAGTCTTTCATTTACACCTCTCTTCTTTCCACACTGACTCATGTGCATGTTTTGCAATTAAATAGCCACTGCGATGGTGTTTATTTTTTCTTTTTTTAAAAATGTCCCAAACATACATTTGTTGTAGAGCAGTAATTTAATAAACTGTAATTGACATTTAATAAGTTACACATAGCTTAGCTCCTTTGAAAAGCAAAGCCAGGTTGCTGTAGCCATCACGCTGAAAGAACATGCTGAAACCTCAGCAAAGGAAAACTTTTTGCTAACAGTGAACAGGATGCTAACAGAGAACCAGAGAAACTGAGGTACAGAGTTTCCCCACACCTTTGCCAACTGCAATGCAGGACTCTAATTTTACTACGTTCAGAAAAATATTTGACCATTTTATTTTGCAGCCAGACATCCGGAAGAATAAAAATGTTTTAAGAAATGCCTGGCAAACACAGTAAAAATATATATATGTGAAAACAAACCCCACTGCCAGTTTTGAATAATGCTCTGGCAGCCAAATGTTCCTCCTTTCCCTGTAATTACCTTCAAAAACTCTTATGTTTTAAGTGATGAATAGTTAGTATCTGTTAAGCAACGTTAAAATTATTTTTCCCTCTTTGTAGTTCAAAAGGGGAGTTACAGTTCAGGTAAAGAATTATATCTGATTCACCCGTATTCCCAGGGCTTAGAACACGGTAAATGCTCAATGAATGTTGGCAACATAACTTATAATTTTATACAGAGCAATCAGAATAATGAGCCATTGATATAAGCTCCGAAGCCCCTAAAGACTGAAGACTCAAAAGTTAAGCAGAGTAATGATTAGAATGCTAACAATAGTCCCAACTTTACCACTTCATGGTAAAGCTTCTAAGAAGGGGCTATTAAGCCTGGCCATAGCAATTGTCTTGGCATCTATTTATCTACCAAAACACGTGGAAGGAGATAAGAGTAACTTGACTATCCTTCTTGTCCTGATTATGATTTAATCTGTGTGCTCACTTAAAGCTCATCCCCTCTTCTTTTTCATGCAATCAACACAATTGTAAATGACTCTCTTAGGGAAAAGCCACATATTTTGCAAGGACCCACTCATTACTAAATATTTTCCTTTGCCCAGGAATAGCATAGCAATTCCTGGTAGCAGAAGGCTCAGCAGCTCGTATCACTAGTTATACAGCATTTTTGAGGCTGAATTTCCAAAGGGCCCATCCCCAATTGCTGCCCACTGAATGGAGGCATTCCCTGGGGACTTTTCTACTTGGAAGATAAACAGCACCAGCCACAAGCTCACCGGAAAATCTTCTCCTTTCTTATCTCCCTAAATTGCTACTCTATAAACTCATTTCAATTACAAGGCATATTAAATACGTTCTGAGTACTGTGACAGAGGTTCTCTTGATTCCTATAGCAACCCTGAGAAACTGCTATTACTATCCCCTGTTGTACATATGAGGAAATTGAGGCTCACAGAGGTCAAGTGACTTGGCCAAGTGACAGAGTCAGGCTGCTCAGGTTCTTTCCCCAACACTGGGAATCCTGTTGCAAAGCAATGGAGGCAGCCAAGTTTTTATGAGCCATCTGGGCAGCAGGGTACGAGTTCTTCCCATACAGACCAAGCGATCTGCTCAGAGGCTATGGAAGCGGCAGCAGGTTTTATTTTTGTTTTCATTTGGTTTGGTTTGGTTTCAATGGCTAAAAATCCTACAGGAATTCTGATTGGCCCCAAAGACAATCCACCATGGCCCACCAGCCAGTTGACTTCTGACCTTCCATGCTTCTCATTCTAATTAATGCAAGGTCCTTGGATCACATTGTGAGCATCGAGACCCAGTCAGAGTTAGCAATGACCTTTACATCTATCAGTCCTTTCAAAATATGTAAAACAGCTGTGCGTTGAGAACGCCCCCCAAACTCTCAACCTTGAAATATGAGTAGATGCATTTTTCCTGATTATGCTGTTTTTAGCAAGTCTTTGGGACATGACTGTTTATGTGTCTAATAAATATTTGAAGAGTGGCTTATTTTTCAATTTCTAAAGCAAAGCTCTAAGGCATGCAAAAAGAAGATTCATACGAATGGACTGATTTCTTTGTCTTAAAAAGAAACCCCAGCATCAGGGAAGACAGAGAAAAGAGAATGACCTGAAAAATTTGGGGGGAAGGGAGAATGTTTGGCTTCCAGACTTGTGCCTCTGATATTCTTTTGTTCTCCCACCTCATTTAAGGATGCTAAATCAAACATGAGTGCAGTGATGTTTGTGTGTGAAAATGACAAAAGCAATGGGCTAAAATCCCAACCTCATCTTGAACCCTGAAGACTTTTATGGCTTTTCCTTCACTAGGCCCTCCCCCTAAAGCACATTAAAGACCACATTGTTCAAAAGGGTCATGGTAGGTTTCATACCCTATTTTAATACAATGTAAATGGTAACTGAACTTCCAAGTTTTGTTAGTAGTAATATTTGTATCTCTCTGGAAAATGCCCATTAAAGGAACTGATCCTTTGGTTTAAATATTAATGCAAAGTTATAATGTATCAGAGAGGCAAAACAATGGCATGAAGGAGGCACTGTCTGTGATGATTAAGTTAGATTTTCTTTTTATGCATCATTTTCCCCAGAAAAGGGGTATAGATTAGAGATGGGTTTAAAATATCCACATGATCTTGTAAAGTGGCTAAGTGTTCTGTTGAGCCTCAAAACTGTCCAGAAGAATATGTCAGGTCTCAACTCAATAAGCATAAAATAAATTAAACGTAGGGCTCAAACAGTAATAGTTAAAAATCTTATCAATTTGTATATTTGTAAGTCACGTTATGGTCTCCCAGTTTGGTTTTGCATTTATTCCTGGAAGACTTCAAACTCGGAGAAGGAATATGAGAGGTTCTTTATAATTCTATTTTCCACAGCTGTTACCATCAGTTGTCACCAATACTTTGGGGGTTTAGTGGAAGTGAGGCGGCAATGACTCCATTACTCTTTCCAACTGCCATAAAGAATTTGCATTATAAAAGTACCTACTGAATTACTGCCTTAGTCCACTGAAAAAGGATACAGTAAAACAGGAATGTTACAGTTGGGCTTGGGAAAGGAGAATTCAAAAAATGAAAATCTGGGCTGGAATAAAAGAACAACAAACTTGGCAGTACTTTTAAAATCGTAATTTCATTGGTGGAACTGCTAATTTTCCTAGGCTCAAGCATTTCTGTTTAATACCCATATAACATGCATTAAGATGTGGCATAATATCACAACTTAAGTGCATTTTAAAATAAGACCTATGATTTCTGTGTGTTTCTTGGTTTAAACAAGCTCTTGGTATGTTAATACCAAGAGCATCTGTTTAGCTCGGTTGAACTTTCAAGAGCCAATACCAGCTGTTGGGGGTGGGATTTCAAACATGTGTTACTCAAATACTAACCAAATTTTGGTTTTTTCATTCTCTTAATGATGCCTCCAACACCAACTGGGTAAAGCAAACGTTAGAATAAAAAGGAAAGAAGGGAAGGAAAAACGAAAGCAAGAAAAAAGATTACTCAATGCTTTGATGCATGTGACTAAGACCAAAATGATCACTCTCTCCAATTCAATACAGTATTAGCATGAGGACAAAAGGCGTTTAAAAATCAATTTGGAGTTATTTCTAGTGGAGACTGCCTTATCCTAGCAAGCTGAGGAATGAGACTATTCCCAACATTAAAAGGGCAATCATAAGGATTTTTTTCTCCTTTAAGAGCAATCTGATTTTCGCAAGGAATTCATTTGGTTGGTATTGTTTTGGTTTTAGGTGTCTGTCCTGCCAGGCAGGGGCTGTGCACAAGGGCTGCTGCATCTATCTTGAAGTGTGCACAATGGCCTCTCTTGCGGCTTGCTCTGTTATTGATCCTTACAGATGCTCCAAGGCCCTTCCCCCACCTTTCTCCAAATCCCAACCCCCCATTCTGAAAGATAGCTTAAGAAATAAGACTTCCTGCCTAGCGACTGGCAGGGCTGAAAGACCAGATTGTATGACTCCACAGATCAGGCCTGCCACAGTGAAAGCTTGAATAGAGTTAACCCTCTGTGAACTAAAACAAAACATTTGTATACCCAGCTGCGACAAAGGTTAATTTAAATGGACAAGGGCCCAATATCTAAAACCAGGCAACGCTTTTTTACAGTAGCATTTTCACTGGTCTCTTTTGTAAGTAGTTTGATTTTGCTTTTTAAGCTTCCAAAGGCCTCCTTCAGCTGGGATAATTCATTTTGCTTTACTAGAATTTTATATGAAATACTCAGGTGAAAATTTTAAAATTCACTCCTTGTTTTGTAAAAGTTCTTGTTTGAGTACCATTAGTTATTTTCTGCCATTGAACAGCTAAGAAAAACCAAAGTTTTAATACTTGAATTAAATAAGCAGCAAGGGAGGACTTTCTGTTCAAACCTTTCTTTTCTCTTTCAGAACCTGTGGTCTATGTATCACTAAGAGATTCAAGCGGGTTGAAAAAAAGCCAAATGCTCCAGAGCTTACCCTTCCAAACTCCTCTAGCTGCTGCTCCGGTATCTCCGCCCAGCCCCAAACTCCGGTTCAAATGGATCTGGAGCCGAAATTACTTCTTAAACTACAACTTTCTAGAAAAGCTAGTACATGCAGAATAGTTTAACAAAGCATTTCTGGGTATACTAAGGGAACGAGAGGAAGCTCTTCAAGATTAAAAAAAAAAAAAGTAATAACAGGTCTTACATGCAATCGATCATTTCTACAAACTTTGCTGTTCCTACTAATTTACAATAAAAACCAGTGAAGTAATTCTGGCATATGAGGTGCTGGGAAAGAACATATAAGGGAGTATTAATATAAAGCGTTACTATAAAGAAGAAAGTTACGAGAGGGATCCCACTCCCTAGTCTGTGCATCCTCAGAGTGAGAACGAAGCTGCAAAGCTGCCTGTGGCAGATGTTAGCCATGCTGCAAGGGGCTGGGAAACTTTCCCAGGACTAGCTATTTCATAGGTTAATGCCCTAGAAATGTACCAACTACCTAAAAGAGTCTGCAACTCTTCTGGCTATAGCTCAGCAGTGCTCGCCTATAAGAAACCAAACTCTTAAACCAGATACACTTTATAAACACAGCAAACAAATATAGCAGATCTTTAATACTAAGATTCATTGTCTAGCTCTTTCTTTAGCTGTGTCTCTCCTGGCCCCAATAATAAAGTTGTGGGGCACTGGGGTTTCTCACACAAGTAGGAGCCTATCTCCAAATATACAATTTGCAATACTAACTAGTTGATATTAATGAGAGAGAGAGAGAGAGAGAGAGAGAGAGAGAGAGAGGAGAGAGAGAATATTTACCCATTTTAAAAACAACCCACTTAAAAAGAAATTAGCAATGGCTTAGTCTTATGCCCCAAACTGCAAAATATCTAAGTTTCCCAAAGGGAATGAGGTTGCCTTATCAACGGCCTTGTGACCCCAATACTACCTATAATTAACAGTACTAAATAAGGCTTTGGCAGATAGGGTGAACTAGGTTAAGGAATTTAAAAATATAAACAAATTATATCAAGGGGTAAATTTTTAAAACGATTTTTAAAAATGTCAACTCTACCTAAGGACTGTAATGTGAAATAAAGTTTAAAATTTTTCAAGTCAGTATAAAATTTAAATCAATTTTCTTTTTTCTTTCTTTCTTTTTTTTTTTTTTTTTTGCTCATTCTCTTAAAAACATCAACCACAACAATTAATTCACAGGTTTCCTTCTATTTTCCCTATTCCAAAACGTTTATAGCCAGTTGCTATATACATGAAAACTTGCTGGCTGAATGCTGCCAAGACACAAAAAAGGAATGAGCTGCCTCCCTCCTCCCTCAAGGCTACTATTTGCTTTAAATCTTCAAAGAAAATTTCCAAACCTTAGATCTGGTCCCAGACTCAAACAGTCAGTTTCCTTACCTTCCCATGTCTCCATTTCATGCTTCTTGGAGTTTGTTGAGAAGTTCTATTGGAGCCATGAAGAAACAGAGATTACAGGACAAGTCTAGCTTGATGACCACCCTTCCGATACTTGGCCAATTTCTCTCTTAGCCGGGACTACGACAGTCATCCTTACAGGTCAGTTTACAAGCCAGTCATGTGATTAGAAAGTTCAGGCGCTAAGGTCACAACGTGTATGGAGTTAGTTTATTACCAAAGGTTATCTAAGTGGAACTGATAGACTTATTTTCCTTAGTTAAAAATGCTGCCTACCATGTCTCTCTGAAAACCATAATGGGAAATTTAATGGTAAATACTCCTCTGGTCTTCCCTAAACCGAGATTTTAAAATTAAAAGGGATCATTTTAAAAGAACCTGGTTTTCATTTAATTTAAAACAGTTCTAATATGTGAGGTTTTTTCCCCTCTCCTTTAAGAGCTATTCTATACTATATTCTTCTATACTCTGAATTAGAAATTTTAAAGTTGAAACCTTTGCATAAGAAAAAGACAAAACAAAAACTCCACATTATGCATGTGTTTGGGGGTGGGGGGAGGAGTGGGATTCCCTGCTTTTTGTCATTATAATAAACAATGACAAGGCAAATTCTTCTGAGAAAATTAAAACATGGAGCTCTGAGTTATTTGCAGGGTTCACTTTAACTCTGGCCCTCAATTTCCATGCTCTGGCTATACACACTACTCTGAAAGAATGTGGAGAAAGGAAACTAAGGGCTGCAAAATCCTTTTAGAAAGCAAAGGTTAGAAATTCCACCCCCTGCCCCCAGCCAAATTCTTAAATCTTTAAGTAACCTTCCTGCTTCATTCCTTTACAACTCCTTAGACCTTAAGCAATCGTTATGCTATGTCTGCCTGATTTGTGAACCACACCAGTAACACAGCAGAGTGCGGCACACCGGACTGTGCATGTACACCGCTCAAACCCCGCCAAAGAGCTGCGGAGGCTGGCAAATCTGCGTCATATGCTAACAACACATGATGTCAAACATCCAGCCATCCATTCAGATATCAGAACACAACGAGAGGGCAAGTTCCACTGAGAAGGTGGGATGGCCCAAAGAGAGACTGCTTCGCGGGGATAAACGCTTCTTAGCTGCACAGTGTTCCATGCTATGAACTCTCCCTCCCTCTCTGGCCTTGGGAAGGACTTAAAGGCCAGGCACATTCTATAGCAGTGTTCCAGAAAAAAGGAGACCCTCCTTGTGGGTGAGGGTGAAAGATGTCACTTGGCAGCCACATAACTGAAAGGCAAATATTGCCACCACTGTAACTAGAACGTTTTCCCAACCAACAGAGAACATTAGGGTCATCTAGCAGAGTAAGGGCCTAAAGAGAAAGTGACCAATGATTTAGAGGAGGAGAAAAGGCTATAATTTATCTGCCTAAAAATAAACGTTCTGCCACTGCCACACACGCCTCACTCCAAACACAAGCAGATCGACCAGCGTTCCTACCCCCATTCTCATCCAGTCAAGAGATTAATATTTTCTTCTCAATCCCTGTGGAACTTAATGTCGCTCTTAAATTTTAGGAAAGTGACTAGAAATAGAATGAAGGGGAAAGCTGAACATGGGGAAAGTCCATCAGGAGAAAGCTATTCAACTGGGAACACTCATCCAAAGGGCAGCTCGCTGCCTCCCCAAAGAGAGAGGCTTATCCGAACTCAGTGCTTGAACACATCAGAGGTGTACTAAGGCTCTTTGCTTCATGGCACCAATCTTTGGAGGAAAAGATGAAACTGGAAGCTATTACTCTGACTCCTAGTATCAAGACTGAAGCAGAGCCCTTGATTTTTAAGGATGGGTCTTAGTAATAATCCCTGAGAACAAATCTTTAACATAGTTTAAGAAGACCGGTCTTATCTTCGTATGCAGAGTCATATTTCTTCAGCATCTTTGGTACCACAGGTTTTTTGAGAGCCCTTTATAGG